>NW_021208759.1:0-1989 GCF_002162155.2 Triticum dicoccoides
AATCAATGTTATGATAAGAGAGATTTTGTTGCTCGGAAGCATGGTAAAGAAAGAGAACCATGGGTTCAGAAACCCATGCCCTTTCCTCCTAAGCCATCCAAGTCAAAGGATGATGAGGATTTTGAGCGCTTTGCTGAAATGATTAGACCTATTTTCTTATGTATGCGCTTAACTAATATGCTTAAAGTAAATCCTTATGCTAAGTATATGAAGGATATCATTACAAATAAAAGAAAGATACCGGAAGATGAAATTTCCACCATGCTTGCTAATTACACTTTTAAGGGTGGAATACCAAAGAAACTTGGAGATCCGGGTGTTCCAACTATACCATGCTCCATTAAAAGAAATTATGTTAGAACTGCTTTATGTGATCTTGGAGCCCGTGTTAGTGTTATATGCCTCTCTCTTTATATCGTAGACTTGAATTGAATAAGTTGACAGCTACTGAAATATCTTTGCAAATGGCTGATAAATCAACTGCTATACCTGTCGGTGTTTGTGAGGATGTGCCTGTTGTGGTTGCAAATGTCACTATCTTAACAGACTTTGTTATTCTTGATATTCCTGAGGACGATAGTATGTCTATTATCCTTGGTAGACCTTTTCTTAATACTGCAGGGGCTGTTATTGATTACAACAAAGGCAATGTCACTTTTCATGTTAGTGGTAATGAGCATACGGTACACTTTCCGAGGAAACAATATCAAGTTCATAGTATCAATTCTATTGAAAAAGTTCCAACTATCATTTTTGGAGGTTTTGAATTTCCTCTCCCTACTTTCAAGAAAAAGTATGATATTCTTATTGTTGGGGATTTTCATATCCCCGTTGAGGTAACTTAGTGTTATTCGAAATTTCTCCGGTCCCGTGTTATTCGGAATGAGTTTGTTAACAAGACTTGATCAACCTTGTTAGTGGATTCATTTTGATGATCACGAGATGGATGAAACTAGAAGGCACAACCTTCTGTACCCCCTTTTTACTTTCTTTTATTTAGAATAAATAAAGCAAAAATAGTATTATCCGTCTATTTTCTGAATTATCCGTGCATTAAAAAAATAGTCCGAAAATAAAAGTGCTCCGAATGCCCGGCAAATTTAGTATAATTTTTTCTGGAATATTTGAGGATTTTAGGCACTGAAAACAGTGCAGGAGGGGCAAGCACCAGGCCACGAGAGAGGAGGGCGCGCCCCCTATCTCATGGGCTGTAACGCCCCGGATTCGATGCGTCAGGTGTCTTCCAGTTATTCGCCTTCGTTGCCATGTCATTTGCTTGCGTGTTGCATTTTGCCATGTCATCATTTGCATTTCATATGCATGTTTTTCAAAACTTGCATCCGTTCGGGTTCCCCCGGTCCTCTCCGTTGTCCGTTTGGAGTCCAGACCTCTCGCACGCGCCCGTCGCCCCTCTCAGACCTTGTTTTTGTGAGCGGGTTAAAAACTTTCTCGGAATGGACCGAGGTTTGCCGAGTGGCTTTGGTATATCACCGGTAGACCGTCCGTCAAGTTTCGTCCCATTTGGAGGTCATTTGATGCCCCAACGGTTAACCGCGTAGCCCGAAACTCCCTTCTCTTTGCAGCCCAGCACCTCTTCACCACAGCCCAATAACCCATCTAAGTCACTTACATGCTCTCGGTCGTTCGATCACGATCGTGTGGGCGAAAACCGCTCCTCATTTGGAGTCTCCTAGCTCCCTCTACCTATTTATAGGTGCTCCTCCCCGATTTTTCACGCAGATGAAACCCTAGCCAAACCCTCCCCGTCGTCGGACATGTCCGCCTCCGTGCCGGACGCGTCCACCGACCACAGCCACGTCGCTCCAGCCAATTGGCGGCCGTCACGTCACCGTCGCCGCTGCTCTGCTCTAACCCGTGGCCGCCACCTGTCACCGCCAGCTCCCACCATCGCGCCAGGCCCTGCGGGCCCAGATCCGCCCCCCGGCCCGGCTGCCGCCGCCACCGGGCGCCCGCAGGCGCCCCGTGCCA
>NW_021208760.1:0-1019 GCF_002162155.2 Triticum dicoccoides
TCCTAACGAACGTGATCACCGGATTCTTCTAGGTTAATGAACGTCCGTTCGTTTAACCGTTCGTCGTTCTCTTTTCTCGTCGGATTTATTCCGCGATTCTTCCGATCGTGATTTCAGATCCGATCTTCTTTCTAGTCTATCTTCTTGCTCGTTTATCGGAATCAGGTGATTCAAATGCCTGGAGTTTCGCCTCGAAACCGCCGTTCCGACTAACCAACTTAAACTAAGTTTTGTTACTGTAAAATTTTGACCTAGTTTCAACTTGCTAGAACCGAGTTGTTTTCTTTCGTCGTTTGACTTTCGATGCTTTATTTGATTCGATTCTTTTGCAACCAGGGTTCTTAATTTGAACTCTCTGGTTAGATCTTTTATTCGAGATTTCCCTGTGCATTAGATGAGTACTTATTGTATGCTTGTTGTTTGTCTGTGATAGATTACCCGGATTGCGCCGCTTGTTACTTCGAAACCCTAGGACTCGCGGATCATTAGCAAGGCAAGTAACACTTGATCATATCTTTCCTACTACCCAGTTTTATTGCATTAGATCAAACCCTCAAACACTTGCATTGTTAGGGTCTAATTAAATTGTGGGTTGGGAAGTAGAATTGAGGTAGTACCTATTACCTGTTACTTATGAAACCTTGGGAGTTACTTCTACGTTTGCTTATTATGCTATGCTATGCTAGTAGACGTGGATTGGGTGAGTGAATATCCATGACAGATGTGAGATTGTTAATTAATGGCTTATCTAAGGTGGCAACCTAAACACACATCTGGGTGGATTGAGGCACCTGATGTCTATCAGGACTTGCCTGTTTTTTTTTGGACCGCCACCCAGGCTCAAAGGGATCATAAGATCTTTCATGCTAGAAACTTCCGTGTGCAGCCACATGCTACTATGGGCTCTAGCATAGTTGACTAAGTTGTGCGAACTCTTACGGGGTGGACTAGCAGATGTAGGGGATGTAGGTGTACCGGTCTACCCCACATGTAAGGTGCTAGTGCTTCTGAAAGACTAT
>NW_021208761.1:0-1621 GCF_002162155.2 Triticum dicoccoides
CAACTAAGCTAGTTGGGGTTTCAGCACGAGCACATAGGGATCGAAGATGATCCAAGTAATAAGCTTTAGCAGTGTGATAGATTTTGAGTGGTTCTTCAACCATTGGTTCAGTAGGTACAACTATTTTTTTTGGTATTTTGCATTTCCTACCCATAACTAAAGATATGAAACAACTAAGAACAGCAAATAAAAATTACTTAGTGATAAAGCAAACAAGCACACACGAGAATATTCACCCCACGCTATTGCTCCCCGGCAACGGCGCCAGAAAAAGGTCTAAATAACCCACAAGTATAGGGGATCGCAATAGTTTTCGATAAGTAAGAGTGTCGAACCCAACGAGGAGCTAAAGGTAGAACAAATGTTCCCTCAAGTTCTATCGACCACCGATACAACTCTACGCACGCTTGACGTTCACTTTACCTAGAACAAGTATGAAACTAGAAGTACTTTGTAGGTGTTGTTGGATAGGTTTGAAAGATAATAAAGAGTATGTAAATAAAAAGTAGGGGCTGTTTAGATAAAGAAACAATAAAGTAAATATAGCGAGTGTGGAAAAGTGGTGGCAGGAGTTGCGAAATTGCCCCTAAGCAATTGACTACTTTACTAGACCGATAGCAAGTATTATGTGGGAGAGGCCACTGCTAGCATGTCATCCCTGACTTGGAATTCTATGCACTTATGATTGGAACTATTAGCAAGCATCCACCACTACTAAGGTTCATTAAGGTAAAACCCAACCATAGCATTAAGATATATTGGTCCCCCTTCAATCGCGTATGCATCAATTTCTATGCTAGGTTGAAGCTTCTGTCACTCTTGCCCTCCAATACGTAGTCCTATCAACATACAACTAACCCTAGGGTGTGATCCATGCGTGCAATCATATGATGGGCACCAAAGGACAGAAACATAACCACAAGCAAATTAAATCAATCATAGCAATTCATCAACCACCGATAGGACAACGAAAATCTACTCAGACATCATAGGATGGCAACACATCATTGGATAATAATATGAAGCATAAAGCACCATGTTCAAGTAGGGGGTACAGCGGGTTGCGGGAGAGTGGACTGCTGTAGATAGAGGGCGGAAGGTGATGGAGATGTTTGTGAAGATGGCGGAGGTGTTGGTGTAGATCGCGGTGATGACGATGGTCCCCGGTGGCACTCCGGTGCCACCGGAAGCGAGGGGGAGAGAGCCCCCCTCCTTCTTATTCTTCCTTGACCTCCTCCCTAGATGGGAGAAGGGTTTCCCTTTCTGGTCCATGGCCTCCATGGCACGGGAGGGGTGAGAGCCCCTCCGAAATTGGATTTGTCTCTCTATCTCTCTCTATTTCTGCGTTCCCAGATTCTTCCCTTTCACCGTTTCTTATATTCCCGGAGATCCATAACTCCGATTGGGCTGAAATTTTGATACGATCTCTATCCGGAAATTAGCTTTCTTGCGGCGAAAGAAGGGAATCAACCGCCTTACGGGGTGGCCATGAGGGTTAGGGGCACGCCTGCCTCCCCAGGGCGCGCCCTCCTACCTCGTGGGCCCCTCGAGCATCGTCTCGCATGGATTCTTCTTCCCAAAAATCATATATATTCCAAAAAAATCTCCATGAGTTTTTATT
>NW_021208762.1:0-923 GCF_002162155.2 Triticum dicoccoides
TGGTTGCAAAAGAATCGAATCAAATAAAGCATCGAAAGTCAAACGACGAAAGAAAACAACTCGGTTCTAGCAAGTTGAAACTAGGTCAAAATTTTACAGTAACAAAACTTAGTTTAAGTTGGTTAGTCGGAACGGCGGTTTCGAGGCGAAACTCCAGGCATTTGAATCACCTGATTCCGATAAACGAGCAAGAAGATAGACTAGAAAGAAGATCGGATCTGAAATCACGATCGGAAGAATCGCGGAATAAATCCGACGAGAAAAGAGAACGACGAACGGTTAAACGAACGGACGTTCATTAACCTAGAAGAATCCGGTGATCACGTTCGTTAGGACGAACGGTCCGGCGAACGGTAAAAGGCAACTAAATCGGAGAAGAAAACGAATCCGATCTAGGGTTTCGGAGAAGAAATCCGAACGAAAAACTGATCTAGAAAACCGGAATGGTTTAGAGAAGAAAAGAATCGGAACGATTAGAAGAAAACGATCCGAGAAAAGAAAAGGTGACGCGGCGCGGGGCTAGTACCTCGAAGACCGAGGGGCTCCGGCGGCGGCGTAAGGCGGCGGCGGCGTTGGGTGTGGGGTGGCGCGGTGGTGAGGCGGCGGCGGCGTTGGGTGGCGCGGTGGTGAGGCGGCGCGGCGTTGGGTGGCGCGGTGGTGAGGCGGCGCGGCGTTGGGTGGCGCGGTGGTGAGGCGGAGGAGAGGAGAGGTGTTGGTTTGATGGTTTAGAGGGGGGGTGCTTGGGTATTTATATTGGGGAGGGGAGGGTTTTTGCTTGGGGTAGGGGGCAAGAAATAGATTAGGATTAGGAATAGATCTAGGATTAGATACGGAATAAACGAAGTAGGAAAAGAGTCCTACTAGGACAAGGAAAAAGGAGTGGCTCCCTGGCCCCCTTGGTGCGTGCGCGCGCGGTGGCCTTG
>NW_021208762.1:933-1774 GCF_002162155.2 Triticum dicoccoides
GGGGAGGGTTTTTGCTTGGGGTAGGGGGCAAGAAATAGATTAGGATTAGGAATAGATCTAGGATTAGATACGGAATAAACGAAGTAGAAAAAGAGTCCTACTAGGACAAGGAAAAAGGAGTGGCTCCCTGGCCCCCTTGGTGCGTGCGCGCGGTGGCCTTGGCCTTGGCCGGCCGGCGGCTAGCAGCTTGGGCCTTTGGCCCAAGGCGCTGCAGTTTTTTTTTTTTTTAAAACGGTCTCGCGCGCAGAGCGACAAAATAAAAAAAAATCTAAACGAACTCCAAAATTAATACAGTAAACTTTCCCCGACTCCTAAAAATGAGTCGAACAAAATGAACTTTACTCGGGGCCTAAATGCAATTTTTTTTTTAAAAAAAAACACGCATTTTTCCCTAAGGCAAATAAAACGCAAATAAAACTCCGGCAAAACCAAAATGGGTTTATTTATTAAATCTTCATTATTCCTAAATTTGGGAAAGTCATATTATTCCCTCTCTCAAAATTTTTATAGGAAAACTTTATGAAGATAATTAAATAAATCCAAATGATCCTATTTTCAAAATTTGAGAAATCCCAAATATGAAAATAATGAAACTTCCAACTCTCTCCGAGGGTCCTTGAGTTGCGTGAAATTTTCTAGGATCGGAAAATGCGAGAAAAACATGATATGCATGATGACCTAATGTATAACATTCCAAATTGAAAATTTGGGATGTTACAAACCTACCCCCTTAAGATGAATCTCGCCCTCGAGATTCGGGTTGGCTAGAAAATAGGTGAGGGTGGTCCTTGAGCAAAACTTCCTCTCTTTCCCAGGTGGCTTCATCCTCAGTGTGGTGGCT
>NW_021208763.1:0-915 GCF_002162155.2 Triticum dicoccoides
GGTGCGTTTACGTGTCGGTCATCAACACTCGCAGTTTTGGCCGATTCTGGCCCGTTTCTTGGATTATTACTCACTGTTTTGAGGTCCTGAAGCAATTTCCATAGTTATTGAACCCCAAGGTGCACTTATATGTTGGTCATCAACATTGGCAGTTTTGGCCGATTATGGCCCATTTCATGGAGTATTACTCATTGTTTTGGGGTCGCGGAGTGATTTCCATGATTAACGAACCCTGGGTGCATTTACGTGTCGGTCATCAACACAGGCAGTTTTGGCCGATTCTGGCCTGTTTCATGGACTACTACTCACAGTTTTGCGGTCCCGGAGTGATTTCCATGATTAACGAACCCTGGGGTGAGTTTACGTGTCGGTCATCAACATGGCAGTCTTCGCCAATTCTTGCCTGTTTCATGGACTATTACTCACTGTTTTGTGGTCCTGGAGTGATTTCCACGATTAACGAACCCTGGGGTGCGTTTACGTGTCGTTCATCTACACTCGTAGTTTTGGCCGATTCTGGCCCGTTTCTTGGATTATTACTCACTGTTTTGAGGTCCTGAAGCAATTTCCATAGTTATTGAACCCCAAGGTGCACTTATATGTTGGTCATCAACATTGGCAGTTTTGGCCGATTATGGCCCATTTCATGGAGTATTACTCATTGTTTTGGGGTCGCGGAGTGATTTCCATGATTAACGAACCCTGGGTGCGTTTACGTGTCGGTCATCAACACAGGCAGTTTTGGCCGATTCTGGCCTGTTTCATGGACTACTACTCACAGTTTTGCGGTCCCGGAGTGATTTCCATGATTAACGAACCCTGGGGTGAGTTTACGTGTCGGTCATCAACATGGCAGTCTTCGCCAATTCTTGCCCGTTTCATGGACTATTACTCACTGTTTTGTGGTCCCGGAGT
>NW_021208764.1:0-1314 GCF_002162155.2 Triticum dicoccoides
CACGACCCAGCATTCAAGTCATACAGTCATACAAACCAGCAGCGGAAGTAACTTGTCTGAGTACAGACAACTAGTAAAATAAAAGAGGCTTGGAAAGCCTGGCTATACTACGTGGTCCTTCACAAGCTCAGGGTCACCACCTGGGTCTTTAGCCTACTCGTTGATGTCAACGTCTACATAGAACCCATCAGAAGGGGTTGCAGCGTCTTCTGTAAAAATGTAAATTATAGCAACATGAGTACAAAGGTACTCAGCAAGACTTACATCAGATCCTACATACATGCATATTATCAAGAAGGGTTGGTGGAGTTATTGCAGCAAGCCAGCTTTGACTCTTGGCTAGACTATCCTACGATACTTCAACTTGAAATGGTTTTGCGCACACGAGTCCACTACTCACCACTTCAATACACTACCGAGGATCCGCCTCCGTCTTCCTACGGAAGAGCCATCCTCGGCACTCACACTTATCTTGAGACTTTTAGTAGTTTCCATTTACTTGTCTATGAACTGTATAGGCAACCAAGTAGTCCTTTACCGCGGACGCGGCTATTCGAATAGATCATGATAACCCTGCAGGGGTGTACTTCTTCATACACGCTCTCACCACTTACCGTCGTTTACATGACATGTACTCGGCAACCTTCAAGCGGAAGCCCAACGTGGGTGTCGGCCACGACCTACCTAATCACCTAAGCCTCCAGTCCAGGTTTATCGCCTATTCAGGTTCCATCCGCAGGGAGTCCGGCCGAGGTTTCCCATACGGCCCCGAACAATGTGAACAGGGTTCCCGAGATACCTAACGGGTATTCGGTACACCCGGCCACGTACCTACCGCATCACAGCCCACCCCTACGGTCAGCGCTGTCCACGGACTCCAGTAGGCTACAAACACCAGAAACTACTTGCAACTCCTGGACGGAGAACTAGGGTGAATAAGAAGCCTAGAGGGTCCATTGGTTTCGGGCCCAATGCATGGTAGTAGCTGTATCTTAAATCACACATACAGATCTCAGTGCTTAAGGTCGGCTTCAATGAAACAACCCACCATGTACTCCTACATGGCCTCTCATCGATACCTTTACCAAATCGTGTTCACCACACCACTCTCATTACCGACATAATCATTTCACTCTAGCCCATCACCCAGATGAACCAGACCTGACACGACTCTAAGCATAGCAGGCATAGCAAGGTAGGAACAACACATACATATGGCTCAATCAACTCCTACACATGCTAGTGGGTTTCATCTAGTTACTATGGCAATGACAGGTCATGCAGAGGAAATGGGTTCAACTACCGTAGCACACA
>NW_021208765.1:0-941 GCF_002162155.2 Triticum dicoccoides
CAATTCAGCACGTTGTTTAGCATCAAAATTAACCTTCTCCGAAGATGGAAGAGGCAACAAATCAATAGGTGCACGAGGTAGGAAACCATACACAACTTCAAAAGGGCACATCTTAGTAGTAGAATGCAATGAACGATTATAAGCAAATTCAATATGAGGCAAGCATTCCTCCCACATTTTCTTATTATTCTTCAAAACAGCCCTAAGCATAGTAGACAACGTTCTATTGACTACTTCAGTTTGTCCATCAGTTTGGGGGTGACAAGTAGTACTAAAAAGCAGTTTAGTCCCCAACTTAGCCCATAAACATCTCCAAAAGTGGCTAAGAAATTTAGTATCACGATCTGAAACAACAGTATTTGGCACACCATGCAAGCGAATAATTTCACGAAAGAACAAATCAGCAACATTAACAGCATCATCGCTTTTATGACATGGTATAAAGTGTGCCATTTTCGAGAATCTATCCACGACCACGAATATGCTATCCCTCCCCTTCTTTGTTCGAGGTAAACCTAAAGCAAAGTCCATAGATATATCCTCCCAAGGAACACTAGGTACAAGCAAAGGCATATATAAACCATGAGGATTGAGTCGTGACTTAGCTTTTTGACATGTAGTGCATCGAGCAATAAAACGCTCAACATCCCGTCTCATCTTTGGCCAAAAGAAATGTGTAGCAAGTACGTCCTCCGTCTTCTTCACGCCAAAGTGTCCCATTAATCCTCCTCCATGCGCCTCCTGCAACAACAAAAGACGAACGGAGCTAGCTGGAATGCATAGCTTGTTAGCACGAAACACAAATCCATCGTTAACGACAAACTTGTTCCACATTCTTCCTTCTTTACAATTCTGCATTACATCTTTAAAATCAGCATCATGCACATATTGATCTTTGATGGTCTCCAAACCAAATATTTTGAAGTCAAGTTGTGAAAGCA
>NW_021208766.1:0-1232 GCF_002162155.2 Triticum dicoccoides
CACGGACGCCGCCGCCGCCGGCACCTGGAGGGGGGAAACGGACGCGTCGGGTCTACACGGAGTGGATGTAGCTGTGGGTTTGGCCCGGATGTTGCTCCAAAGTGTTCCTCTGGGCCGACCTAACACAACCGGGTGGAGAGGTCCACTGGTCAAAGCCCGTCCGTGCAAAGTCAAAGGGCTAGATCCCGTGGTCAAACGCTACAGGGTTAGCCGGGACGGGGGCCTTGTGGGGTAGCAACGCCACCGGAGCGTCATACCGGGCCCTCATACATGCGGGGTGGTGTTGTGGCGTGTCCGAAGAGGCGGCACGCGTCTCCGGGTTGTGGCCCCCCTCACGGACGGCAATGAAACGGTAGTAGACGTTCTGCGGTAACGATGCAGCGTGAATATTATTAAATACTTGGAGCGCGATAAAATCATGAGTTTTTTACACAACGTGGGCACATGTGCTATAGGACTGATGGTAATTTTCATAATTTTTTGTGATGGAGAAGTATCTGAACACTTCCCTCTACGCGGATTGCTCTTCGCACGTCTACGACTGTGGCCGGCGGCCTCCGGGGGCTAGCATACCGTCAAATCTTGCGTAGGCGGCCTCTCACAAATCTAGAAGTGTTGAGGCGGTTGCAAACACCCAGCACGCGTCTCCGGGGTGTGCCCCCCCCCTCACGGACGCCGCCGCCGCCGGCACCTGGAGGGGGGAAACGGACGCGTCCGGTCTACACGGAGTGGATGTAGCTGTGGGTTTGGCCCGGATGTTGCTCCAAAGTTTTCCTCTGGGCCGACCTAACACAACCGGGTGGAGAGGTCCACTGGTCAAAGCCCGTCCGTGCAAAGTCAAAGGGCTAGATCCCGTGGTCAAACGCTACAGGGTTAGCCGGGACGGGGGCCCTGTGGGGTAGCAATGCCACCGGAGCGTCGTACCGGGCCCTCATACATGCGGGGTGGTGTTGTGGCGTGTCCGAAGAGGCGGCACGCGTCTCCGGGTTGTGGCCCCCCTCACGGACGGCAATGAAACGGTAGTAGACGTTCTGCGGTAACGATGCAGCATGAATATTATTAAATACTTGGAGCGCGATAAAATCATGAGTTTTTTACACAACGTGGGCACATGTGCTATAGGATTGATGGTAATTTTTCATAATTTTTTGTGACGGAGAAGTATCTGAACACTTCCCTCTACGCGGATTGCTCTTCGCACGTCTACGACTGTGGCTGGCGGCCTCCGGGGG
>NW_021208767.1:0-788 GCF_002162155.2 Triticum dicoccoides
CCAGGGGAGGAGGCGGATGCCTGCGCGCGGCGCGGTGAGGCCGCAGCGGCAGGCGGAGCAGAGGCGGGGCACGGTGGAGCTAGCAGCAACGGCGGCGATGACTGTAGGTGGGAGGCAGCGGCGACGGGCAGGGAGGCGCAGCTAGTCGGGGCGGCTGGGTCGCAGCCGGCAGCGGTGCACGATCACGGCGCGCGGCATGAGTTGCAGGGAAGAGGAGGCAGCAGTAGTGTTGGCAGCAGAAGCAGCACAGCACGCAGAGCAAGCAGCAGCAGAAGCCGGCAGCAACAGCAGCGCGCTGGTGCGCGCACACATGCGTCATCGACAGAATTCTCCAATCACTGCCACCAAGCTACAAGAGCTTCGTGATGAACTATAATATGCAAGGGATGAACAAGACTATTCCCGAGCTCTTCGCAATGCTGAAAGCTGCGGAGGTAGAAATCAAGAAGGAGCATCAAGTGTTGATGGTTAACAAAACCACTAGTTTCAAGAAAAAGGGAAAAGGGAAGAAGAAGGGGAACTTCAAGAAGAACGGCAAGCAAGTTGCTGCTCAAGAGAAGAAACCCAAGTCTGGACCTAAGCCTGAAACTGAGTGCTTCTACTGCAAGCAGACTGGTCACTGGAAGCGGAACTGCCCCAAGTATTTGGCGGATAAGAAGGATGGCAAGGTGAACAAAGGTATATGTGATATACATGTTATTGATGTGTACCTTACTAGAGCTCGCAGTAGCACCTGGGTATTTGATACTGGTTCTGTTGCTAATATTTGCAACTTGAAACAGGGACTA
>NW_021208768.1:0-1185 GCF_002162155.2 Triticum dicoccoides
TGAGTGGCTATGCCACCATTTTTGTAGCATGTCTCAAATCTTTTTGAGCAATTATAGCCGTTATGCTGTCCGAGTCTTCCCAGGTTTCTAAATAGTCTGATGCATTCGCAAAATCCTTTCCCTCTGGTTTCGATGTTCCTTTATGCCAGCTCAATCACACTAATTGTTGAGTTAAGGTATTCTATTGCCTTGACATTTATGTTGGAGTTATTATTATGACCCTAGGTGTCTCAGGGGATCATCTAGTGGTCTAGCCATGATTTGTGTCCTAGTGTGAAGATTCTGGCCTTTATTATCGAAAGCATCCTGTGATGCCATTTAGTTAGTAGGTATTTTATTCCTGGGTTCTTAAACCCGATATTCACCCTACTTACATCATGTTGATAGTGTTGCTAGTTCCTTTAGTATATTAGTAACCTTTGCGATAGTCCTCGAGGTCTGTGGTATATCGTTCTTCCAAATACCATGAACCATTATGGCAGAAGTTTGTTGGATCAAAAGATCACAACAGGCCCTCTATGAGTTCTCCATGCTATATTGTGACTCTGCCAGCTCAACCTTTCTGCATGGGTTATCCGGAAGAATTATGTTGAACTTTGTTCGGCATACCAACCCATGTATCCACAAATCAGAAAGTTATATGTTCCTTTGAGTTGTCCCTCTTTAGTTGTCTACTGACCTTCGTCTATCAATTGATAGTCAAGAGTATACGTGCGTTCGTTTATCGATGCCTATCACTCTTGTGGTCCGTCAAGCCATTCTATCGCGGAATGACTAGGAGAAACAAACTCCAGTACCTCTTCCCTATCCAGGATTGGGTCAAAGAAGTTGTGCTCCGCAGATCAAATTGCTAATCCAGCTTTTGTTCTGCTCTACCTTGGAGTATTACATATTTTATATCGAGATTGTTATAGGAATTGCACACCATCCTATGAACTCTTGGTACAGTGATACTTCTTGCCATCATTGTTCATTCCTCGGTTCCTGTGTTATTGTAACCGGAATGCCGACAAATGAATCATGGCGTGTGAAATCAATATTGCTAGCAACTCTGTTGCTTGGTAGTTAAATGGACGATAACCTCATTCTTAGCGTGTTGATTATTGAATCGTCACCCTAAGATTGATTGTGCTACCTAGTCCCTATTTCTGGTGCACTCCTCGACCAATGAGTTAGGAATTATTT
>NW_021208769.1:0-942 GCF_002162155.2 Triticum dicoccoides
AAAGGAAGAGATACTTGACATTGGCAAAGCTCTAGCAAATGAACTACACGATCTTTTGTGCTAGTCTTAGGATTGGGTCTTGTCCATCACATCATTCTCCTAATGATGTGATCCCGTTATCAACGACATCCAATGTCCATAGCCAGGAAACCATGACTATCTGTTGATCACAACGAGCTAGTCAACTAGAGGCTCACTAGGGACATATTGTGGTCTATGTATTCACACGTGTATTACGATTTCCGGATAATACAGTTATAGCATGAATAAAAGACAATTATCATGAATAAGGAAATATAATAATAATACTTTTATTATTGCCTCTAGGGCATATTTCCAACAGTCTCCCACTTGCACTAGAGTCAATAATCTAGTTCACATCGCCATGTGATTAACACTCACAGGTCACATCGCCATGTGACTAATACCCAAGAGTTTACTAGAATCAGTAGTCTAGTTCACATCACTATGTGATTAATACTCAATGAGTTTTAGGTTTGATCATGTTGCTTGTGATAGAGGTTTTAGTCAACGGGTCTGAACCTTTCAGATCCGTGTGTGCTTTACAAATCTCTATGTCATCTCCTAGATGCAGCTACCACGCTCTATTTGGAGCTATTCAAAATAACTGTTCTACTTGGAGCTATTCTAAATTGTTGCTCCAATATATGTATCCGGTATCTCTACTTAGAGCTATCTGGATAGGTGTTAAGCTTGCATCGACGTAACCTTTACGACGAACTCTTTTACCACCTCCATAATCGAGAAAATTCCTTAGTCCACTAGTTACTAAGGGTAACTTTGACCGCTGTCTGTGAGCCATTCTTGGATCACTCTTGTACCCCTTGACTGACTCATGGCAAGGCACACTTCAGGTGCGGTACACAGCACAGCATACTGAAGAGCCTACGTTTTAAGCATAGGGGACGACCTTCGTCCTTT
>NW_021208770.1:0-835 GCF_002162155.2 Triticum dicoccoides
CATGGTCGAAGGAAGAGATACTTGACATTGGCAAAGCTCTAGCAAATGAACTACACGATCTTTTGTGCTAGTCTTAGGATTGGGTCTTGTCCATCACATCATTCTCCTAATGATGTGATCCCGTTATCAACGACATCCAATGTCCATAGCCAGGAAACCATGACTATCTGTTGATCACAACGAGCTAGTCAACTAGAGGCTCACTAGGGACATATTGTGGTCTATGTATTCACATGTGTATTACGATTTCCGGATAATACAGTTATAGCATGAATAAAAGACAATTATCATGAACAAGGAAATATAATAATAATACTTTTATTATTGCCTCTAGGGCATATTTCCAACAGTCTCCCACTTGCACTAGAGTCAATAATCTAGTTCACATCGCCATGTGATTAACACTCACAGGTCACATCGCCATGTGACTAATACCCAAGAGTTTACTAGACTCAGCAGTCTAGTTCACATCACTATGTGATTAACACTCAATGAGTTTTATGTTTGATCATGTTGCTTGTGAGAGAGGTTTTAGTCAACGGGTCTGAACCTTTCAGATCCGTGTGTGCTTTACAAATCTCTATGTCATCTCCTAGATGCAGCTTCCACGCTCTATTTGGAGCTATTCCAAACAACTGTTCTACTTGGAGCTATTCTAAATTATTGCTCCATTATATGTATCCGGTCTCTCTACTCAGAGCTATCCGGATAGGTGTCAAGCTTGCATCGTCGTAACCTTTACGACGAACTCTTTTACCACCTCCATAATCGAGAAAATTCCTTAGTCCACTAGTTACTAAGGATAACTTTGACCGCTGTCCTGTGAGTCATTCTT
>NW_021208771.1:0-9153 GCF_002162155.2 Triticum dicoccoides
AGCACTGGCCCGGGGGGGGGGGGGGGCTAAAATAAAGATGACCCTTGGGTTGGCCGACCCAAGGGAAGGGTATAGGTAGTGGTGAGGCAAATGGTAAAACCAAGGTTGGGCCTTGCTGGAGGAGTTTTATTCAAAGCGAATTGTCAAGGGGGTCCCATAAATCACCTGACCGCGTAAGGAACGCAAAATCCGGGAACATAACACCGGTATGACGGAAACTAGGGCGGCAAGAGTGGAACAAAACACCAGGCATAAGGCCGAGTCTTCCACCCTTTACCAAATATATAGATGCATTAAATAAATAAGAGATATTGTGATATCCCAACATAGTCCTGTCCGCCATGGAGCAATCTTCAACTTCACCTGCAACTAGCAACGCTATAAGAGGGGCTGAGCAAAAGCGGTAACATAGCCAAACAACGGTTTGCGTAGGAAAGGTGTCAAAGGTTAGAGGTTCATGGCAATATGGGAGGCTTGAGGGGCAAAAGATAGGTAACGCGGCATAGCGATAGAACGAAGCAACTAGCATAGCAATGATAGTAGTGAGATCCAGGGTGCGGTCATCTTGCCTGAAATCCCGCAAGGGAGAAGAACGATTCCATGAAGAAGACGAACGGATGAAGTCGAACGAATCCTCACAACTCCGGAACGAAAACGAAGCTAATGAGAGAAGCAAACCGGAAAGAAGCATGCAACATGGTAAATGCACAAGCATAAACATGGCATGATGCACAAACAAGTATGATGCATGTTCGGTTTAATGAGGCATGGCATGGCAAAGTGAAACAGACAATACTACATATTAAGTGGAGCTCAATATGTAATGAGTTGCATATTGACAAAACACCACAAGCAATTATTTAGTTGATCTCGTTTAGGCTACCAAACAATATTAAATGTTGTTAAACATGGCAAGAGGTGAAACACAAGAAAACTACCTATCTAGGCAAGTTTAAATGAGGCCGGAAGTTACAAACGACAATTTTGGAAAATCCCCATATCCATATTCTAGTTTTGGTACTGTTCTGCCCTAAACCATATTTTATAGTTGATAAACAGGAAAATGAAGTGCAACATGTTAATCTATGCATTTTTCCACCCCATTTACATATAAAGTTTATTTAAAACCGAGCTATGGTTATTTAGTTATGAAATAAATCATTTTAACATGGCATTTATGCAAATAAGCACAAACAACATTTTAAACATTTTAAACATGGATGAAAGCAGCATATTATTAAACTAGATTAAATTCTAAGCATATTGCATATAAGGCATGTTTTATTTGGATGCATGGTTAAATAGTTATTAGCAGTTTAAAACAGGGGCATTTTCTGTAATTATTAATGCACTGGTTTAAATCGCAAAATCGTCCAGGGAAAAAAACATGAGATGGGCCGAATCTGCAGTTGGGCCAACAGGAGCATGGGCGCTGGAGGCTCACCAGAGGCCACACGGGCCGGATGCGGGCTGTGGCCCAAGCGGTTGCTGCAGAGGCCTACGCGGGCGAGCTGGCGACTGGGCTTGGTGGATCTGGCTGCAGCAGGCTGGATCGAACGAGGGAGGGGACGCGGTCAACGCGCTCGGGGCGCTGACCCCATCGATGCAGGCGCGCAGCTGGAGACGAACAGGGCCGCCTACAGGGGAAGCAGGGCTCGAAGAAGGTCGGCTTGGCGTCCATGGCAGCAGGGGACTCGGGAACAGCGGCGGACTTGGCGCGATTGCTGGGTCCGCGAAGGAGCAGGTGGCCCACGCAGCAGGACGACGCGTCCACGGCGCGGGCGAGCGGGCGAGGCGGCGGAGCCGAGGGACCGTCCGGAACTGAACTGAGACGGCGGAATCCGACGGAGGGGCCGGATCTTGGGCGCGGAGGCGAGGATCCATGGAAGCAGAGCTCCATTCAGCGGCCATGGCGGGGCTTCCGTTGCTCCTGCACCTGGCAAGAGAGAGGCTGGGGCATGCTCCTATCGTCCTGAAGAAAAAAGACAGAGGCCGCGAGGTGAGGGAGAGAGAAGAAACAGGGGAAGGAGAGAGGCGACGGGGAGCTGTACAAGGGCCTGCCTTGGAGCACTGATGCCCGGGAGGACGAGGATCAGGGAGGCAGGAGGCTTCGGGCGCCGGGCATCCACGAGCTCGGGTCGATTTGGATCGGGAGGATCCCGAGGGCGAAGGGAGTTGGTCGAGGATGCGGTTGGTGGGGATGGATCCCGAGGGGAAGAAATAGAGCGGCGGCGGCGCGGATGGGACAGATGGGACAAGAGGCCTAAAAACTAGGGTTTGGACTGATGTATATATATACGTCAGGTGGATTAGGTAAGGGGCTATTTGGGCTCTCCAATCAAAATTGAACGGTCGAGAAATATAGCTTAGGAGAGTCCAACAAAGAAAACGGACATGTTTTAGGGATGTTGGGGGATGATTCGGACTCATCGGTCATGATCGTGCAGGTCGGGTTCGGGGAAGTTTCGGACATGGTTGCGAAGGGGGTTCGATGCACTGTGCAAAGAGGGATTAGATGGGCTGTGCGGAGGGGGGTTGGGCTGAGAAGGGAGAAGAGAAGGCAGCCCGGCAACAGTTTTCGGAGACCGAAAACGTCCGACATAAATACCGGCAACGGTGCCGCTATATATTTAACGGTTGGGCTATCAAACGAGCTCCGAATGTGACGAAACTTGACAGGCGCTCTGTCTACACTATAATAAGATCACACGCCAAGTTGCATCCCATTCCGAGAACATTTTTATGCCACTTATAAAATAATATTTCGGAGGTGCCGCGGGCGCGTGCGAGTGTGGTCGGGGCTAAGAACGGATAACGGAGAGTACCGGGGAAACCCGGACGGATGCAAGTTTTATGAAAACGATGCCGATGCAATGCTCATGATGCTATGAGACAAGATGCATAACGAGAACAAAAAGCAAAACAAAAGACAAAAACCCAACCACGAAGGAAATATCATGTCGCATCTCCGGAGAAGGCAAGAGTTCGAGTTACGAATATGGAAAGTTGTATCCAGGGCGTTACAACACTCCACCACTACGAGAGGATCTCGTCCCGAGATCTAGGATGGCACCTGAAAGAAACGGAAGAGGAAGAGAAGAGGTAAAACTAAGTTGCTTCTTTGACGAACGAGTGCAACCACGAACTTTGAGAGGTTGAGCAATTTAAAAGAAAGAGTACAATAGAGATGAACGAGATTGCAAACAATCTGTTAGAAAAGAGGAACAAGGAACATTACGAGAACTTGAAGGTTGCAAAGACATGAATCAAGAGTTTAATGGACAAGATAGAATTCGAAACCACTCCAGTTAAAACAAGATGAGAGAGGAAGAATTCGGGCAGCACTCCGGTTGAACATGGAAGGAATATAATTTGAACTTGGCAAAATGAAAGCACTTGGATGAGACTCCGGTTAAAAGAGGAATGATAGACACAACACTCCGGTTAAGTGGATAAGCATGGAAAAGAACATGATCTTGACAAAACAAGATGATGAGTGAAGAGAACAACATCACAATGCCTTCGGAAGAAAGAATAGAAGATAGATCACTGGAATAAAAGAATGGAGAAGAAAATGCCAACTTCTGCCACAAAAGAACTTGGAAAGCACCCTTTCAAGAAGGTTAGAATGGAGTTGTTGGAAAACCAACAACGAAAAGAACAAGCTTGTTGTGGGCTTATGGCAAACATCTCAAAATGATGAGGTGACAACCGGCCACCGATGGAAACAGTTAATTGGATTGAGATCAGCAAGGAGATGAAAACTCCTTTTAATGAGAGAATAGGAGGAAACTTGAATTATCGATAGGCACCACAATTAGCAACATTCCTTACGGAAGGCTTTAGGTGAAATCTGACACGAGATAACTCCAACGAAGAAGTTGATTGGTCAAAAAGATCTCTTGAATGAAGAGAAAAATGATGGATTTAAAATACCTCATTCTTGACAACATTTGAATCATGAAACATGAAGGAAATTGTCAAGAGTGACATAACACCACCTCAAAATATAAGGTAGAAAGAATTGCACTTTGGAATGCAAGATGAAGAATACTTGAGCTCCTCAAAACAAAACATGTGTTGAGCACCATGTTTATTTTAGAGTATAGCTTGGCGGGTCATAAATTCGAGAGAAATATTGAAGAACAAAATGAGAATGAAAATAATCCTTGATGAACCATCATGTAGAGCCTCCATGAAGAACTCCGGTAATAAAAGAATGATAGAAAGAAAGAGAGGTTGAAAACACAAGGTGAACCCTTGCAATGATTTAGATGGAGCTTTGCAACGATATAACCGAGAAAACTTGGAACTCCGTAAACGAAAAGACGAAACATCTCGAACCGGGAAATGTGACATGATGAACAACTCCGGAAAGAAGAAACTAGATTACTTGGATGAAACAATAATAAGAATTACGTTATGCCTATCCTTCACCAATTTAAATTGATGACAAGCAACGGATTTGGCATACTACTTATTCTCGTAGAAAGGATTAAGAGGGATATAGCGCCAACTTGAGAAGGTATTGATGGAACCACCGGTGGGATTGAAACAACGAATAAACTAATATGAGAACAAAGGAAGAGGAATCTTGAACGAACCACCGTAAAAATTGAAAATGAAAGTAGCAAAGGCATAATTCACCGGGAAGAATTGGAAAACGAATGAAGACACTTGAGGGGATTTAGATACATGAGAACGAAGAGACCATGAACTGATTAAAGAGTACTTGAACGATTCACCGACAAGATTTGGATAACAAGAGCTAAAGGCTGGAATGAATGATTCTAAGATGATGTGCTCCGGAGAATCAAACTGAAAAGACTCCTGAATAGATCCGGATGGGTGAAAAGAATTATCACAATCGAAAACAATTATGAGAGGATGGCATAACGCTAGAACCATGAATCTCTGGAAGAACGGGTAAGGATTTAAGAGGAACTTTCTTCGGTCTTCAAAATCCGAGAAATGACGACGAGAAACACCACCATAAATTGTTGAGATGCTCCAGGAGAATTAAAAGAGGAAAGGTTGAGCCAAAGATGAAAAGAATTTGAAAACGACCTTGGAGAAGCAATATGACTGATGAAAATTCATTCTTACGTCAAACTTCGAAAGACTTTGGGAATGGCTCCGGATAAATTAGAAGAGTCAGGTAAGATCCTGGGAAAAGACCTGTGGGTTAGAGCCCACTAAAAGAAAAACGCCATTGAACGATTTAGAAGAGAGATTGCACCGGTAGAATTAAATGGCTCAAAAGAGATAACAACCTCGAGATATCTTGAACAGATTAGGAATGATAACACGAATCTTTCGAGGTATCTTCAGCACACCAGAACAAATGGAAAGCGAGAGGTGAATGATTGAGAGGTGCACCGGCATGAGAAAACATTTGACACGAGGAAAGGAATATGATCAACACTGAAAGCTTTAGTTAAATCCATCGAAAAATAATACAAGAATGATGAATGATGAACTTGAAGCTCATGAGCATCTTCACGAGGGATCACCGGATCAGAACATTGATTGAAAAGAATGAAGAGACTTCACATGAGTAAATGGATACTTAATTAAAATATATGAGTCCTTGAAGAAAAGGGTGGGAGGGCGGGGAAAACAAAGACAACTTGGAATGGATGAAACAAACACCGGTGAGAAAACTTAGAGTTGATCTTGCGGATGTTGAAAAGATCTGATCCACTTGAAGAGAAGCACGCCGGTTGGAAAAGAATTAACATGACAACCTCAGAGGTCAAGAAGGATTAGTACTCCCATAGAAATATGAGAACATCGCTTGAAAGGTATGGAATCAACACTTGACTTTGAAGCAACTCGAATACCACAAATAAAACAAAACAAAGGATTGGCTTGCAGAAATAAGCCAGAACAAATACATATGATAGAGATTTACCCCATCCCATATCATGCATCTGTCGGAAAGATATTCTAGGAGCTACTTGAATTCCCACCTATAAACTCCCGAAACTTTCTGGTTATGCAATCTGGTGTTGGGGATACAGGGGAAGCAATATATCTCACCCAAACTAATAATACCTACATCCAGCTGTATCCATCCGTCAACACATAACCAAGAAAACTCCGGAAATCGTGTACCTCAACCTTCGAAAATCATCCGTTATATGAGTTATGGCAATACTCCCGAACTCCCCAGTACTGGGTGACGTCGAGGTTATCTCACCAACAACTGCATAAAAGAGATTTTCGATGTCGGCAAAACTCAGGTATTCCAGAACTGCAACGATAAAATTGTGACGACAACACCTCGGAGCTCAACTCCCCGGGTCAATGCCACATAATAGACAGGAGGCACCAAGAACAATGTTCTCGTCACAAAACCATCGGAACGGTTCCAAGATACCCGCGTGATCCTAATTTTTTTTTGTGAAATTTGAGGAGAGGAAAGACAAAACATCTACGTCAGGAGACCTCACCAGAGCGACGAAGGGGGCTGAGGAGTAAAAAGAATCCTACTCTCCGATATATATAATCCTAAGACTCAAAATAGTTTTCTTCTAGACTCAACAACGGCCAACAATCAAGGGGGCTCCTATGGTCGGTCGAGACTCTGATACCAACTTGTCATGCCCAATATGTGACCCTATCCAAAAGGAACTCGAAGGTCCCACCAAGGATAGACTCGCATATTGAAACGCTTTTGCAAGGTGGATATCATTGCATCAACATTACATAACAGATGGGGATACATACATAAGGCATACAATGCCACACGAATACAACATCACAATACATAAGAGCAACATCCGACTACAGATGAAACACAAACAAAAACTCGAACGACATCCACCCTGCTAGCCCAGGCTGCCGACCTGGAACCTATCCCCTGATCGAAGAAGCAGAAGAAGAACTCAACACAAGCAAGCATCGCTCTCGCGTCATGATCATCGCACAACCTGTACCTGCAACTGTTGTTGTAGTAATCTGTGAGCCACGAGGACTCAGCAATCCCATTACCATGGGTATCAAGACTAGCAAAGCTTAAAGGGAAAGGAAGGGGTAAAGTGGTGAGGTTGCAGTAGCGACTAAGCATATATGGTGGCTAACATACGCAAATAAGAGCGAGAAGAGAGCAAATGGAACGGTCGTGAAGCTAGCAATGATCAAGAAGTGATCCTGAACTCCTACTTACGTCAAACATAACCCAAAAACCGTGTTCACTTCCCGGACTCCGCCGAAAAGAGACCATCACGGCTACACACACGGTTGATGCGTTTTAAATCGTATCTGGTGTCAAGTTATCTACAACCGGACATTAACAAATTCCCATCTGCCTATAACCGCAGGCACGACTTTCGAAAGATTATACCCTGCAGGGGTGTCCCTACTTAGCCCATGATAAGCTCTCGCGATCAACGAAGGATATACCTTCTCCCAGGAAGACCCGATCAGACTCGGATTCTGGTTTACAAGACATTTCGACAATGGTAAAAGAAGACCAGCAAAGCCGCCCGATGCACCGACAAATCCCGATAGGAGATGCACATATCTCATTCTCAGGGCAACACCGGATGAGACTAGCTACGAGTAAAACCAACCCTCAGGTTGCCTCGAGGTGGCCCCGTAGGCAGCTCAGTTCGGACCAACACTTAGACAAGCACTGGCCCGGGGTGGCTAAAATAAAGATGACCCTTGGGTTGGCCGACCCAAGGGAAGGGTATAGGTGGTCGTGAGGCAAATGGTAAAACCAAGGTTGGGCCTTGCTGGATGAGTTTTATTCAAAGCGAACTGTCAAGGGGGTCCCATAAATCACCCGACCGCGTAAGGAACGCAAAATCCGGGAACATAACACCGGTATGACGGAAACTAGGGCGGCAAGAGTGGAACAAAACACCAGGCATAAGGCCGAGTCTTCCACCCTTTACCAAATATATAGATGCATTAATTAAATAAGAGATATTATGATATCCCAACATAATCCTGTCCTCCATGGAGAAATCTTCAACTTCACCTGCAACTAGCAACGCTATAAGAGGAGCTGAGCAAAAGCGGTAACATAGCCAAACAACGGTTTGCGTAGGAAAGGTGTCAAAGGTTAGAGGTTCATGGCAATATGGGAGGCTTGAGGGGCAAAAGATAGGTAACGCAGCATAGCGATAGAACGAAGCAACTAGCATAGCAATGATAGTAGTGAGATCCAGGGTAGCGGTCATCTTGCCTGAAATCCCGCAAGGGAGAAGAACGATTCCATGAAGAAGACGAACGGATGAAGTCGAACGAATCCTCAGAACTTCGGAACGAAAACGAAGCTAATGAGAGAAGCAAACCGGAAAGAAGCATACAACATGGTAAATGCACAAGCATAAACATGGCATGATGCACAAACAAGTATGATGCATGTTCGGTTTAATGAGGCATGGCATGGCAAAGTGCAACAGACAATACTACAAATCAAGTGGAGCTCAATATGCAACGAGTTGCATATTAACAAAACACCACAAGCAATTATTTAGTTGATCTTGTTTAGGCTACCAAACAATATTAAATGTTGTTAAACATGGCAAGAGGTGAAGCACAAGAAAACTACCTATCTAGGCAAGTTTAAATGAGGCCGGAAGTTACAAACGACAATTTTGGAAAATCCCCATATCCATATTCTAGTTTTGGTACTGTTCTGCCCTAAACCATATTTTATAGTTGATAAACAGGAAAATGAAGTGCAACATGTTAATCTATGCATTTTTCCACCCCATTTACATATAAAGTTTATTTAAAACCGAGCTACGGTTATTTAGTTATGAAATAAATCATTTTAACATGGTATTTGTGCAAATAAACGCAAACAACATTTTAAACATTTTAAACATGGATGAAAGCAGCATATTATTAAAATAGATGAAATTCTAAGCATATTGCATATAAGGCATGTTTTATTTGGATGCATGGTTAAATAGTTATTAGTAGTTTAAAACAGGGGCATTTTCTGTAATTATTAATGCACTGGTTTAAATCGCAAAATCGTCCAGGGAAAAAAACATGAGATGGGCCGAATCTGCAGTTGGGCCAACAGGAGCATGGGCACTGGAGGCTCACCAGAGGCCACACGGGCCGGATGCGGGCTGTTGCCCAAGTGGCTGCTGCAGAGGCCTATGCGGGCGAGCTGGCGGCTGGGCT
>NW_021208772.1:0-499 GCF_002162155.2 Triticum dicoccoides
CTACAAGGTTAGGCGGGACGGGGGCCCTGGGTGTAGCAATGCCACCGGAGCGTCGTACCGGCCCTCATAGATGCGGGGTGGTGTTCTGGCATGTCCGAAGAGGCGACACGCATCTCCGGGGCGTGGCCCCCCTCACGGACGGCCCCGCCACCGGCACCGGGAGGGGGGAAACGGACACGTCGGGTCTACACGGAGTGGATGTAGCTGTGGGTTTGGCCCGGATGTTGCACCCGGGTGTCCCTATGGGCCGAACTAACACAACCGGCTGGAGAGGTCCACTGGTCAAAGCCCGTCCATGCAAAGTCAAAGGGCTAGATCTTGTGGTCAACCGCTCCAGGGTTAGGTGGGACGGGGGCCCTGGGGGGGTAGCAATGCCACCGGAGCGTTGTACCGGGCCCTCATACATGCGGGATGGTGTTGTGGCATGTCCGAAGAGGCGACACGCATATCCGGGGTGTGCTCCCCGTCACGGCCGTCGCCGCCACCGGCACCTGGAGGG
>NW_021208773.1:0-926 GCF_002162155.2 Triticum dicoccoides
AATAAATAATGCAGAAAACAAAACAAAAAAACTGGAAAATAATTAAAAATAGCAACAATAAGTATTTTGTTGTAAGTAGAAACAAAATAAAATAAATAAAGCAAGAAAAAAAACAAAAAAACAAAAAAAGTGTTTTCAAATTTGAAAACTAATGGCACTAACATAAAGTTTATAATTTTCCTAAAACTAAAAGCAAAAAGAATTAAAAAATAAAGCAAAAAACAAAAGAAAATAAATAATGCAGAAAACAAAAAAAACTGGAAAAAAATAAAAATAGCAACAATAAGTAAATAAAACAAAAAAACAAAAAATGCCTCCTACTGGGCCCCCACGGCCTGAATACGACTAGAAACCCTATCATGGGCCAGGATTCAGGCCCGCAGTAGGCCCAGAAGGCCCATCAGGCAAAGCAGTAGCAAGTAGGCCCGCAAGCCTACGGTGGAGAGGAGCTCGAGATGGGTGCGGAAGTGGGGCTTATAAACGAATACGTGCCCCTCTCAACTAGCGAGGTGGGACTAAACTTTGGTCCCGACACGGGCAGCACAGGGTCCTTTGGTCCCGGTTGGTGGCACCAACCGGGACTAAAGGGGGGCATTGGTACCGGTTGGTGCCACCAACCGGGACCAAAGGCCGCCGCTTCCCGCCCTTTGGGCTGCTGAAAAGAGGCCTTTGGTCCCGGTTGGTGGCACCAACCGGGACTAAAGGGTGCATTGGTCCCGGTTGGTGCCACGAACCGGAACCAATACTCTCAGTATATAAGAAAGCACTTGGCGTTTTTCACATTCACCTGCATCAGTTTCCCCGCCCCAACGACGCCGCCAGGCTGCCCGAGCTCGCCCCGTCGCCGCTGTCGCCGCCCTCTGCTGCCTCGTCGACACGCAGCCGCCCTGCCCCGAGCACGCCGCCGGCGGCCCGCCCCGACCACG
>NW_021208773.1:936-2999 GCF_002162155.2 Triticum dicoccoides
CACTTCTCTCTATTAGCTAGCTAATATAACAACCTAAAAATAACCCCCAAAACCCCTAAAGCAGCCAATTTCCAAAAAAACATGGACTTTTGGTCCCGGTTGGTGCCACCAACTGGGACCAAAGGCCCCCTGACTGGGCTCGGCGCACAGAGCCACGTGGAGGCACATTAGTCCCGGTTCTAGTTTGAACCGGGACTAATGGGTGGAGGTATTAGTAACGGCCCATTAGTCCCGGTTCATGAACCAGGACTAAAGGCCCTCACGAACCGGGACTATTAGGTGTTTTTCTACTAGTGTAGTATGAAGATCCCGACTGGCTTCTCGTCGAATATAAAAGGAATAATAAATATGGCAGAGAAAAAGTTTCAGAACCTAACGTCTCATGACTGCCACGTGATTATGACGCAACTGCTTCCGGTTGCATTGAGGGGGCTTCTACCGGAAAACGTCTGATTAGCCATTGTGAAGCTATGTGCATTCCTCAATGCAATCTCTCAGAAGGTGATCAATCTAGAAATCATACCAAGGCTAAGGAGTGATGTGGTGCAATGTCTTGTTAGTTTCGAGCTGGTGTTCCCACCATCCTTCTTCAATATCATGACACACGTCCTAGTTCATCTAGTTGACGAGATTGTCATTCTGGGGCCCGTATTTCTACACAATATGTACCCCTTTGAGAGGTTCATGGGAGTCCTAAAGAAATATGTCCGTAACCACGCTAGGCCAGAAGGAAGCATCTCCATGGGCCATCAAACAGAGGATGTCATCGGGTTTTGTGTTGACTTCATTTCTGGCCTTAAGAAGATAGATCTCCCTAAATCACGGTATGAGGGGAGACTGACTGGAAAAGACACGCTTGGAGGGGACTCAATAATATGTAGGGACGGATATTCTTGGTCTCAAGCACACTACACAGTTCTACAGAACTCTACCTTGGTGACCCCTTATGTCGATGAACACAAGAACAGTCTGCGCTCCAAACACCCGGAGCAGTGCGACGACTAGATTACATGTGAACACATCAGGACTTTCAGCAGTTGGTTGGAAGCACGTCTCAGAGGTGACAACACTGTTTGTGATGAGTTGTACTTGTTGTCCAGGGGACCATCTTTGACTGTATTGACTTGGAAAGGATAC
The DNA here is from genome assembly GCF_002162155.2 of Triticum dicoccoides. Taxonomy (NCBI): domain Eukaryota; kingdom Viridiplantae; phylum Streptophyta; class Magnoliopsida; order Poales; family Poaceae; genus Triticum; species Triticum dicoccoides. The sequence continues at coordinate 2,074 of NW_021208773.1, forward strand.
GAGATAAATGGGAATACATTTTACACGATTGACCAAGATCAAAAGAGCACCAACCAAAACAGCGGTGTCCGCTTTGATGTAACAACCGAGAGGGGAAAGGACACATATTATGGTTACATAGTGGATATATGGGAACTTTACTACGGACATGATTTTAAGGTCCCTTTGATTAAGTGCAAATGGGTCAATCTGTCTGGAGGCGGGGTACAGGTAGACCCACAGTACGGAATGACAATAGTGGATCTGAAAAATCTTGGGTACACTGACGAACCGTTCGTCCTAGCCAATGATGTGGCACAGGTTATCTATGTGAAGGACATGTCTACCAGACCGAGAAAGAGAAAAGATAAGGAAGCGAATACATCATACGATGAGCCAAAGCGCCACATAGTTCTTTCAGGAAAAAGGGACATCATGGGAGTGGAGGGCAAGACAGACATGTCTGAAGATTATGAAAAGTTTCATGAAATTCCTCCCTTCAAAGTCAAGGCTGACCCCAGCATCCTGATAAACGATGAAGATTATCCATGGTTACGGCGCAATAAGCAAATGACACAAGCGAAGAAAAAAATGAAGACTTTCTCCCGCAACTATTATGATGATACCATGCCAACTTTGTAACAGACGAGTATGATACCATTGTCCATTTTATACATGCTCATGCTATGTGGGTGAATTTATGATACCATGCCAACTTTCAACTTTTTTAGAGTTCATTTGAAATGCTTTAATTTCTTATGGTTCGGCCCTCGTAATAATTAAAAATAGCAACAATAAGTATTTTGTTGTAAGTAGAAACAAAATAAAATAAATAAAGCAAGAAAGAAAACAAAAAAACAAAAAAAGTGTTTTCAAATTTGAAAACTAATGGCACTAACAGAAAGTTTATAATTTTTCTAAAACTAAAAGCAAAAAAGAATTAAAAA
>NW_021208773.1:5148-10212 GCF_002162155.2 Triticum dicoccoides
TATTTTCCCATGTACGTATGTCGTGTTAATATAAACTCCCGATATATAAGCAGCACTTAGCAGTTTCTGGCCAAATCGCCCACTTCTCCCCCGACGCCCCTGCTCCTCCTCGTCGCCGTCGTCGCCCGACGTCCCTGCTCCACCTTGCCGTCGCCGCCGCCACCGACGCCGTCAGGCTGCTCGCCTTCGCCCTCACCGCCGGCCCCTGCGAGCACAGCCTGCTCCCGCGCCCCTGTGCGGCCACCGCGCCGCCGCCCCTGCCCGATACCCCCTCCCCGATAACATTATTTTCCGAATAGAGGAGAAAGAAGAAACTTCAACACGAGGGGGGGTACCGATACCCCCTCCCCGATAATATTATTTTCCCATGTATATGTATGTCGCGTCGTTGTCGATATAACCCCCTCGAGATAACTTCGACATGAGGGGCGATCGATATATATACCCCCTCTCAACCGTGATAACTTATACAACGGCAGCACCCCCCTCGGCCCTCTCGCTCGACCAAAACTTTCGAGGACACCCAAACCCTAGAGAGAAAACGATGTTGGTCTCCTACCCCCTCCCGCCGTGCCCCTACCTGACAAATTAACTCTCTCGAGGCCACCCAAATTTACCAAGTTAAAAGAGCATTGTCGTCGAGGCCACCCCAAACCCTTGAAGCGTTGTGTCGAGGCGACCCCAAACCCTAGAGAAGCAGCGTCGAGGCCACTAACATGATTCCTTACTGTGATTAGCTAGCTAGTTCTATGTTTTCCACTAATATATATATATCCATCTGTACCATGTTTGAATAATAATTAACATGTTGTAAATATTTGCAGAAACTATGGAGCACTCCCGAGACGAAGAAACAGAAGCGATGTAGGGGGACATAATCGCACAAGGAAGTGGTGAAGTTGCGTCATTTCTCAACGACACCGATGGTCGGGAAGGACTGGGTGAAGAAGAGGGCTATGTTCATGATGGCTTCAGCCCATTAATGCCGGTACAAGAAGAGGGCTATGTTCATGATGGCTCCAGTGACACAATGGAGGTACAAAAAGAAGACCGTGTTGACTGCTCCGGTGACCGAACCGAGTCCGGCCAGGTATATATATATTAGTTAAGCCCGTGCTGACTAGTTAATTGATGCATCCATTGTTTTGGTACATGTACACATATTAATTACTCTCGTCTTTCTTCCTTTTAATTTCTACCCTCCGGATCGAGCACAACTTCGGTAAGGAGACGAGGCCCGAAGAAAAAGTTGAGCTCGAATGAAAAGTTTGAGATCATAGAAATCGCGCCCGACGGCGAACCGATTGAACCCATCCGGACAAAGCGTGCATTTTCTGCTTAGTGCGGGGTTCTTGTTAGGGACAAGATCCTGATCAGCATCCAGCAATGGTATAAGCCTAAGGAGGAAGACCCTGAGGTGTCTTATGTCAATGATATGCAGAAAGAAGATCTTTGGACTCAGCTGAAGGCAAATTTCACCCTACCGCCAGAGGAGGATCCGGAGAAGTCAGTTAAAGAGCAATTAATCAAGTCTTGTGCTCTTAAGAAGATGGCAACCCTATTCAGGAGGTGGAGGAAAGAGCTGAACAAGTTTGTCGACAAAGAAGAGACACCAGAATTCCTCGGCAAATATGAGAAGATCAAAGATCACTGGCCCGCATTTGTGGCCCACAAGACATCGGAAAAGAGTAAGAAGATGTCGGCGACAAACAAGCAAAATGCTGCGAAGAAGAAGCTTCACCATCGCACGGGGTCAGGTGGCTACCTCAAAGCCCGGCCTAAGTGTTCCAAGGCTGAGAATGATCTGCATGAAAAAGGGATCGAACCAGAGACAATGTACTGGCCAGACCGTTGCCGGACTTGGTTCTTCGGGGCTGGCGGAACCTTGGACCCTGTATCAGGGAAGTGCCATTGGACGGACGAGCAACTGCAAATACCAGTCAAGCACCTTCGGCACTATATCGATGCAGCGCAGCGAGGGACGTTCATTCCAGACAGGGAGAAGGACGAGCTCACAATGGCCCTCGGGAATCCTGAGCACCCTAGACGGACACAAGGCACGCCATGCTCCATTCCTTGGAAGGTTGGTTTTCCGGACACAGGGGGTTACAAAACCCACGAGAGGAGGAAGAAACTGGAGCAGGGCCAACTGCAGGCGTTGCACGAAAGGGTAATGGGGCTAGAGGCACGAGAAGAGGAATGAGAAGCAGCAGATCGCAGCAAACGACCTGCCGAAGCTTCCCCCGAAGCTGCCCCGCCATCTCAGCAGAGAAGCAGCGTGGATTCCACCGAGCTGCTTCAGCCGGAGCATGTCTTGACGGCTCCTGCCAACTATCCCGTGGATGCTATCACGGAGTCTCAAAATTGCCACATTATGATGCGATGGATGAATTTGAAGGTCAAGGCGGCTGTTGGCTCTGTTTATCCTACTGGACCCGGAGCAACTTATCACTGCCGGACGATTCCAGAAGGATATGCTAGGGTGATGGTGGATGAAATAACGGAGGGATTTGAGGACCTCCTGCTTGACCATCCTACCGGTGAAGGGGAGACTAGGCTGGGTTCTGCTCTAAAGACTCCATGCCTATGGCGGAAGGAGCTCATCAACCTTCCGAACTCGGCGCCTCCGCCTCCTCCTTCTCCTCCGGCGAGTCAGGGCACTCCGCCTCCTCCACCGCCTCCTCCTTCGGCGAGTGACGATCAGGGCACGCGTGGTGGCACTCCGCCTCCTTCTCTGGCGCGTGGTGGCACTCCACCTCCTTCTCCGCCTGCGTCGACGCTCCCGAGCAGCCAGCAGCCTCCTCCTTCTCCGCCTCGCCAACAAGGGCGGAAGAGACCCGCCGCCGCCCCGGCTGCTCCGGCGCGTCATAGTCCTTCTCCTCCGCCTCGTAAGCAAGTACGAAAGAAGATAGACGCCGCAGCCGCTCCGTCTGCTCCGGCGTCTAGCAGCACAACCAGAGGCGGGAGGCAATATAGATACGGTCCACCTCTCAAGCCTCTAGAGAAGTTAACATACGAGAGGACCGAGGAGGAAAACGATATGATCGTGCGGACCCACGTGAAGGAGTTCTTTGAAGGGGTGAAAGCAAAGAGACATCCACCTCCGGAGGAGAAGGTAGATCCGGTGAAAGCAAAGCGCACTCTCGATGCACTGAGGAAACTGGCAAAGTCTCCGCCGAGAACCAACTATGAGCGCATTACTGAACAGACATATTTCCAAGCGGAGCGGTCGGGAAGTACTGTCAGACATCAAAGGTCAAGAGAACGAGCAGCTGCGAAAAAATTGACCAGCTCGGTGAACAAGCAAACCAATCGTGCCCCCCGCTCAATGTGTCTAGCGGCAACATCGTCGCTAATGCTCCGGGGATGGTGGCCGGTTATGGAAATCTACAAGATTACCAGTCTGACGATCAACTTCCTGATTTCATGAAGGTGGACGAACACAGATACGAGTACGGGAAGCCTCTCGTCAAAGATGAAAAATCTCTAACAACGATGATGTGAAGATTCCATACTTGGTACATGAAAACCTGCAGAGAGTCTGGGGGGACGAATAGTTTGTATCTGAACATTAAAGAGGAGCACGACCTCGTTGGAACTGATCTGTTGTGTGTTCCATTTGAGGAGTTCTTCGCGTTCTTCAATCAAAAGGCCCTCGATAAATTAACGGTCTTTTGCTACTGCCTCTAAGTACTATTTCTGTCATTAAGTCTCTATATATAGCTCGGCTCTTTCATTGCATGTATTTATAATTAATTATCCTCAATATATTATGCAGATTGAAGATTGTCGAGTGCAAAAAACAAGAAATTTATGATATTGGGTTCATTAACACAAATATCATAGATTAATTTCTTGTTAAAAAGCACGTCATAGAGGCCGAGGACAACTTGCTACAATCGTTGATCAAAAATCAAAACAAAGATACCATACTCTTTTCTTACAACGGCAAGTGAGTGTTACTGTCGTGTGCATATTCGGTTTCCCTTATTAGTCGAGCGAGGTTATAGTAATGTAATTGATGAGTTATGCATGCGTGCGCAGGTACCACTATGTTCTTCTGGAGATTAAGCTTGAGCGGGGACTAGTAACCGTCTTAGACTCGAGACGGAAAGATCCCGAAACCTATGCGGACATGACTGAAATGCTCAACAAGTAAGTTCAATCGATCATTATCGCACCATGTCGGCAATTTTTTGTTCATTTCCTGATATCTCAAGTAATAATAATTATTTTCTTTGTCTTGCAGGGTTTGGAAACAGTTCACCGCAGAAGCTCCGGGACTGCCGAAGGAGCTGCGATATACATACCCGAAAGTAAGTACTATTGGCTAGCTAGTTGCGCGCATCTACCATTGATTCTATAGCTATACTTTCATCAATGTCATTTATAATGCTTCATTATCAGTTTGATTGACCTCTATTTCTCGTAAAGTGCTTGTGGCAGGAACAAGGGAATGATTTCTGTGGATACTACGTGTGCGAGTTCATCCACAACGCGACTTTAAAAAACAAGCGGGGCTACTCTCAAAGACAATATGAAGTGCGTAAACAATAATATTCACAATTTCATTTTATTACACCATCATTTCTGTTAAGTTTCATTCATATATATGTATTAATTACCCCCTTCTTCAAATTAGACGTGGCAGATGCGGAATGAACTCCTAGAATCAGATCGCATGAAAGCAATTCACGAAGAATTGGCGGGATTCTTTCTTGACCACGTCATCAATAAAGCCGGAGAATACCATGTGGAAATTGATTTCAATTGCTAGGGGATTGTAATTAAGAGATCTTACATATTGTACATGTATGTAGCCAGAAGCGTCGGATACATGATACGAAAACTTGTTGTTCCTCCAATCTCTCAGAGAAGGAGAGGTCGATCAATCACTTCTCTCGGTATGCATGACGAACTTCTGTACTCAATGGTTCTCTCGATCACTTATGTATATAGTACGTAGTGTCGACCAAGCACGGACATAAGAGAGGACACTTCTCTCTATTAATTAGCTAGCTAACACAATATATGAAACACCTAAATTAATCCCCCAAAACCCCC
>NW_021208773.1:10420-15442 GCF_002162155.2 Triticum dicoccoides
GCGTGGATGCCTTTTTGTTCCGGTTGGTGCCACCAACCGGGACCAAAGGCCCCCCTGTCTGGGCTTGGCGCACCGGCCACGTGGAGGACCATCTGTCCCGGTTCGTGTTTGAACCGGAACTAAAGGGAGGAGGTATTAGTAACGACCCAGGCCCTTACGAACCGGGACAAATGCCCTGTTTTCTACCAGTGCGTGTCATCGGCCGAGATTCCTTGTATCACATGTGGGAGGTCCAACACCGAGCACTTGACACCAGGGAAAGCCTCGGCGATGGTCCTCGCCATGGTGCCGTCCCACCGGCAACGTCGGCCAAGGACGTTATCCCGGCGAACACCTCGCCACATTCACGGACAGCAAGGGCGGCGACAAACTCGCTGGTCGCACCCATGGCCCCATTGAACAAGGCGTTGAATTCGGGGTCTCGGCTACCGACGCCATACAAGCTCCCGCCATGCACCATCATGAACGGCGAGCCCGTCGTGGCCCCCTCCTCGCTCAGGAGCCACTGGTGCAGCCGTAAGGAGGCCGACACGAACGACATGCATGAGCTGCCCTCCACTAGGAGACGGGAAACCGTGTTGAGGTGGTACACCGTGGTGGGCGCCCCGTCTCCTCCAGGAACATCCTCGGCCGTGAAGATCCCTGCCGCAGCCAGCATCTTCATGAGGCGACACAGGTAGGGGCGTTTGCTTGGATGGAGGGGGGCGGCGGAGAGCAGGTCGGGCAAGGACGCGGCGCCACCGCAGCGGTGGAGGACATCTGGGATTCCGAGCTTCACGGCACTGTTCAGTGCCATGGACTTGAGGTACGCAAAGGTGTGGCAAAAGAGCTCCGCATCGACTTGCAGAAGCTCAGCTTTTGAGGTGGCTACCATGGGCGTGGCTGTGGTCTGATCCATCTCCCTTAATAATTTTGCTATTGCTATTGGGTATGAACATCTGAAGTGAGGCTTTCGGCTTATTTATAGGAGTGATAGCACCACACAATCATAAAAGCATCTTCAATAGATGAGTAGATATAAAAATAATTAACTTTTACATCTCCCGGGCCTAAAAAGGCATCTCCAATAAGATGATGTACATGTAAAAAAATTACATCACCTGCTCCAAGTGACGTAAAATACAACATTTAGAGATACAAATTTACATCTCCGACCGCCGGAGATGTAAACCCAGATGCAAAACGGCTAGCCACACACCAACCCAACCACCCTAAAGTTTCCCCTCGCATTCTCGACTAGCCGCCTACCACGATCTGCCGCCGCGTCGCCGGCCTGTCGCACCCCGTTGCCGGCAAATGCGGCCTCCCCACCCCCACCTCCACCGGATCAACCGCCCACCACCACCGGATCCACCGCCCACCACCTCTAATCACCCCAAATCGCCGCCGTTTCGCCACTCCGCCGCCGCCCGCCGTTCATCCTCAAGCTTGGCCGTCGTCCCACCGCTCGTCCTCAAGCTCGGCCGTCGCCCCGCCACTCGTCCTCAAGCTCACTAGCCGCCCTGGCGCTCGTCTCCAAGCTCGTCCGCCGCCCCACCTTTCGTCTCCAAGCTCGGCCGCTGCCGTTCGTCCTCAAGCTCGGTTGCCGCCGCTCGTCACAATCCTCCGCCGCCATGCCGCTGAACTAATTTTACATCATCTATTATACATCATCTGTTGGAGCATAGTTTTACATCAAATATACATCATCAGTTGACTCTTTTTTGAAGATGTAGAAAGAATTTTTTTTTAGTGATGTAAATTATACAACACCTACTTTTACATCTCTAAATATACATAATCTATTGAAGATGCTCTAAGAGAGGCAAACAGTGTGCTGGGAAGGGGAAGGGGGCGACCTAGTAATTAACGAAAATACTCATGTGCTACCGATGATGGTGGCTTCTCAGGCTCCACACGATCGACAAGTGGCCATGAGCCGTGACAGACTTGTTCTTTTGTAAACAACAACCTGCGCACATGGTGGCTTCTCAGGTCACAAGGCCCCTGCAACCGCCATTGGGCAAATTCTGGACTGCAAACGACCGGGCAATTCTTGTTCGGCGCCGTAAGGTGCATTCTGTTAACTGGCGCTGAAAGCGCTCTTACCTGAGCCAGCCCATATACAATTTTATTTCTTTAAAATCCCAAAATATGTGCAAGCAACAAGTTTCAAACAAGCGACCTCTGCACTCGAAGGAAAGCGCACCAACCACTTGGCTGCTCCAACCGTTGTGATATAGTACTTGTTTTTTTCCTTCTTTTATTCGTTTCTTCAGTTCGTGTTTTTTCCTCAGGACATTAATTTGGTTTTTTTATTTTTATTTCTTTATTCTTTTTCTTTTTTCTTAAACGTGAAGATTCTATCCAAATCAATTTTTTTCCCAAAATTCATGAGCTTTCACTCAAATTCATGAACAACTTTTCCAAAATCGATGAACTTTTTTCAAATATGTGAATTTTTAAAAATTTGATCAAATCTTCTGCAAATTCGATGAACTTTTTTCAAAGCCAAAGAACTTTTTCAAATTTATAAACGGTCTTTCAAATTTGATGACCTTTTTTAACGATAAACGGTCTTTCAAATTCGATGGACTATTTTCAGATCGATTAACTTTCTTCAAGTTTGTGGTTATTTTTTCAAAATTATGAACTTTTTTCCCAAAATCATTGAACTTTCTTTTCAAAATTGATGAACTTTTTAAAAAATTGAATTTTTTTACAATAATGAACTTCTTCATCTTTATGAACAAAATTTAAAAATTCCATGAATATTTTTGAATTCAGGGTTTTTTTAATTTCAATGAATTTCCTGTTTTTGTTGGTTTTCGCATTTATTCAAAAGTCAACATGAGCCAGTCAACTGTCGCAAATAAAAAAGGGAAAATAACTGTGGTTTTCACGGGTTGCATTTTAAAGATAAAAGAAGGAGTCTAGCACATCAGGTGTAATGGGCGATTTGCTCAATGTGTTCGTTGATAAAACTGGAGCGTCACGTTTTGAATCATGGTGTGCACACCCTTTTTTTTGGGTATTAAATGGAGAAAAAAGAAGAAGTGATGGGTTGGCCCAAGGCCGGTTCGGTTGTACGGCCACGCTTTTAAACAATCACTTTTTGCAGGCTAGCCCCACAAATCATGAATCCAGCACGCCCATGGGCCGCTTGGCTGTTAGACAAAAAATTATTGGCCTTAATAAAAAGAAAAAACTCGTGTCTGACCGTACCCTGATATTTATTTCTATTTCACGCCTTTAGCGTTGTTTTCTACTATTCTGGCAACTTCGCGACCCCCTCTGTCCTGGGCTTGGCCTATTTACTTCTTTTATTTTCTGTTAACCATCAAAAAAATAAGAGACCGAGGTGGAGACAACAACAACTTACTTGTTGTGCACACTTACTTCTAGTTTTTTTTCTTGCGTGGCAAGTGTAACGCTAAAAAAGGCAGTGCGTTTCTGTTTTTTCGTCCAGTTTTTCTCCAGCTTTTTTTTACTTTTTTTGTCTTCTTTTTCTTTTCCTTTTTTCTTTTCTTTTCTTAATTTGCAAACTTTTTTAAAACTCATAAACCTTTGAAAATTCACAAACTTTCTTCAAATTCATGAACACTTTTCAAATTCATGCACTTTCCACAAATTCGTGTACTTTTTTCAAATCCATGTTTTTTTTGGTCAAATTCGTGAACTTTGTTTTTAATCTACTAACATATATTACAGATTCGTGATAATTTTACAAAACCCGCAAACTTGTTTTCAAATCCATTAACTTTTATTCTACTCTGCGAACTTTTTCAAATTAACGAATGTTTTATAATCCGCAAAGTTTTGTTCAACATCCAGGACTTTTCAAATTCGTGAACTTTTACCTTATCAATAATGCTTTTTCAAATTCCTGAACTTTATTAAAATTCATGATTTTCTTCAAAATTAATGAAATTTTATCATTTTTGGATGACTAATGGATGCATCTTCCTAAGATTCATATATTATGCTTTGTCATGAATATAGTTCACACCATTATGAATTTTCATCATGCTTCTATACGTGTTGCAGATTATGTACTTTACAACCATAACTCCTTTCATCAACATTTTTTTATGTTATTTTCATCATTGTGCCTTAGATAGAGTGCATAATGTTCTCCACAATGATTACGCTGAAAGGACCAACCATCTGGTTCAATGCAAAATCCTTGTTGCTTGGCAATTTATAGATATATTATACTACTGTGTGAACATACCGTTCAAATGGCCCAAACAGGGGTGTGTTTTGTTTTTTATATTACAATCTGGAGTTGTTTGAGATGGTACTTGAGAAGATTTATACTCCCTACGTTAATCATGGGGCAAATTCTGGCATTACCTGGCAAATTCTGGCATTTCTTGTTCGGCGCCTTAAGTTGCATTCTGTTAACTGGAGCTGATAGCGCTTTACCTGGGCCAGCCCATATACAATTTTATTTCTTTAAACTCCCAAAAAATGTGCAAGCAAGAAGTTTCAAACAAGCGAACTATGCACTCAAAGGTAAGCGCATCAACCACTTGGCTGCTCCACCCGTTGTGATATAGTACTTGCTTTTTTCCTTCTTTTATTCCTTTTTTTTGCGAGAGAAATTTTCAATCTATTCATCAATCATGGCAGTACAGAGAACACAATAGGTAATAAAAATTACAACTAGGTCTATGGACCACCTAGCGACGACTACAAGCACTGGAGCGAGCCGAAGGCGCGCCGCCGTCATCACCCCTCCATCACCGGAGCCGGGCAAACCTTGTTGTAGTAGACAGTCGGGAAGTCGTCGTGCTAAGGCCCCAAAGGACCAACACACCGGAGCAGCAACCATCGCCGATGAAGAGAGTTGTAGATTGGAAAGATCAAACCTGGAACCACACGAACGAAGACAAACAAAAACTGGATCCAAAGAGATCCACCGAAGACCAGCACCGACCGAATCCCATGAGATCCGACGGAGACACACCTCCACACATCCTCCGACAACGCTATTCGCACCATCGGGACGGAGATAGGACGTGGGAGACATTATTGCTA
>NW_021208774.1:0-1238 GCF_002162155.2 Triticum dicoccoides
CAACCGAAGACATTAATACCACATGCATGCATGCGGGAGTGAGAAGATTGATTTAAATGCACCGTATTAATCAACCAACAAGGAGTGAGAGAGTTGTCTTGTTGTGCGTTGGAGAGATAAATACACATTAATTAACACGTCAAGCAAGGAGAAAAGACTAGTTTGCAACATTGGTTTAAGTAGCCATTAATTTCTACCTTGGTACCTATAATATGGGTTTGTGGCCTTGTATACAAAAATGGAGGGAGTACCTTTTTTGTTGGAGTGAGTGGCATTGTGTTTTTTTTGTACAGTGAGTCGCATCCCAATTTTAGTAAACTATAGGCTCACCTGTAATGTTTCAGAAATGACTTGCTAGAGTATGTTATATTTTTTGCTATGTAAAAAAGACGTGACATTAATTTCCTTCATAGCAAACAATTGTTTTTCCTAAGAAAAGGAAACAACCGCTCTATTTCTTCCCATCTTTAAAAACTCGTAGAACGCCCGTGCGTTGCCACGGGCCTTTTGTTGTACAAAGCTCGATGAGTTTTTGGTCTTTTTCAACGGCATCGTCTTAACACCCTTGTTGGTGGATTCTTTTTGAACGTTGACATAATCCATCTCCATCTGTCTCATACTTACAAAAGTAAATATATATAGAAACACACCTTTTTTTGCGAGATAGAAACACACCATTTGTATTATCATGTGCAACAAATATATGAAGAACAATTATTTGTATGCATCTCATCTGATTGTTAAAACTCAATGATTTTTTCGGTCCATCATACAAATGACCTATTAGGGTATTTGATATTTTTCACTATATAAAAGTATGAGACATTTCTCGCATAGCAAACAACTATTTTTCCTAAAAAAAAGCATCGCTCCTTTTCTTCTTATAATTAACTGCTCGTGTGTTGCAACATGCTAGACATATTATGATGATTTATCATCGACAACGGGGCATACTTCTTCTTCTTTACCCACTATCTTCGCCTCTCTAATTCAAGCTTGTCACATCTTTCAATAACCTGGCGTCAACTCCGTCCCTCCCTGCCTCCCCCACGTCCCTCCCTGCCTCCCCCACGTCCCTCCCTCCCCCCTCCCTCTTTCTGTCTATCCATATATATAGTTGCACACTGTTCTAACAAATAGCGATTAAGGAACATGCAGATCATGCAGATGTGTGCATGCTGTACGCGTGTATAGTGTTGTCTGCATCTTCTTTGTGATTGCATTATCAAACCCAACTT
>NW_021208775.1:0-1044 GCF_002162155.2 Triticum dicoccoides
TTCAGGAGCCATGTATTGCGTCTCATGATCAGAATCATCTCCACCATGTTCTTCACGTGTAATAAGAGCCAATGTCTCCTCATCATAGTCACTAGCGGACTCATATCCACCATCCGCGGTAGCAATCATCACACGCGGAGATTTGCATTCCCTCGCATAATGACCTCCTCCCTTACAACGACGACAAATAATATCACTTGTGTGCCCTGTTGATGCCATGGAAGAAGAAGAACGCTGTGCAGGCCCCGCAGGTGCGCTCTTGGCAGATAATGGTGGTTGTGCCTGTTTTCTTGTATCACGACTGGAGGTGGCACCGGATGGAGGTGCTGGTGCAGTTGAAGTAGAAGATGCACGTGGTGTCCATGATGAAGGTCGGCCTGCAGAAAAGTTAGTTCGCCCCAATGCTTGTCGATCCTGCACTTCACGTTCAGCTTTACAAGCAAGCTGGAATAAACGAGTGATATTAGTATACTCCTTATAGTCTAAAATGGTCTGAATCTCTCTATTTAATCCACCCAAAAAACGTGCAAGCATAGCTTCATTCTCCTCAACAATACCACATCTAATCATGCCAGTTTGTAATTCCTGATAATATTCTTCTACCGAATTTTTCCCTTGTCTTAAACGCTGCAATTTTTGAAGCACTTCACGTTGATAATATGGTGGAACCCAACGCGTACGCATAGCAGTTTTCAAAGCAGCCCAAGTAGTTGGAATAGGATATAATCTACAATGTTCAGACCACCATACACATGCAAAACTAGTGAAAGCACAAACAGCAGCAGCAACTCGTCTCTCCTCAGGATATTGTAAACATGTAAATCGTTGTTCAGTTTCTAACTCCCAAGTAAGATATATATCAGGAACATATCTACCCTCAAATGGTGGAATATTCAATTTCAGTTTAGGAATATGGACATCATCTCGTACCTGAGGTGGTGGTGCAGGCCTACCATTACGAATATATACCTGAGGTCGACCTGCTGGTGGTGGTGCTGGTGGCTGCTCGTAGATCTGATTTTGATCAACCTCATCCTCGTAATC
>NW_021208776.1:0-973 GCF_002162155.2 Triticum dicoccoides
GTGATGATCGGACACGGCCTAGTTGACTCGGATCATGTGATCACTTAGATGACCAGAGGGATGTCTATCTAAGTGGGAGTTCATAAGATGAACTTAATTATCCTGAACATAGTCAAAAGACCTTTTGCAAATTATGTCGTAAGCTCACGCTTTAGTTCCACTGTTTAGATATGTTCCTAGAGAAAATATAGTTGAAAGTTGATAGTAGCGATTATGCGATCAGTAGAAAGCTTATGTCCTTAATGCACCGCTCAGTGTGCTGAACCCCAACGTCGTTTGTCGATGTTGCGAACATCGGACATACACGTTTTGATAACTACGTGATAGTTCAATTAAATGGTTTAAGTAGAGGCACCAAAGACGTTTTCGAAACGTCGCGGAACATATGAGATGTTTCGAGGGCTGAAATTGGGATTTCAGGCTCGTGCCCACGTCAAGAGGTATAAGACCTCCGGCGATTTTCTTAGCCTGCAAACTAAGGGAGAAAAGCTCAATCGTTGAGCTTGTGCTCAGATTGTCTGAGCACAACAATCACTTGAATCGAGTGGGAGTTGATCCTCCAGATGAGATAGTGATGTTTCCCCAAAGTCATTGCCACCAAGTTGCTAGAGCTTCGTGATTAACTATAACATATCAGGGATAGATATGATGATCCTTGAAATATTCATGATGTTTGACACCGCGAAAGTAGAAATCAAGAAGGAGCATCAATTGTTGATGGTTGGTGAAACCACTAGTTTCAAGAAGGGCAAGGGAACAAAGGGATACTTCATGAAACGGCAATTCAGCTGCTGCTCTAGTGAAGAAACCCAAGGTTGAACCCAAACCCGAGACTAAGTGCTTCTGTAATAAGGGGAACAACCACTGGAGCAGCATTACCCTAGATACTTGGTAGATGAGAAGGCTGGCAAGGTCGATAGAAGTATATTGGATATACATTATGTTAATGTGTACTTTACTAGTACTCCTAGTA
>NW_021208777.1:0-1144 GCF_002162155.2 Triticum dicoccoides
ACGTTCCCCAACAGTGGCATCATGAGCTAGGTCTATTGCGTAGATTCTTTGCACGAGTAGAACACAAAGTAGTTGTGGGTGTTGATGTTGTTCAATATGCTTACCGTTACTAGTCCAATCTTGTTTCGACGGTATTGTGGGATGAAGCGGCCCGGACCGACCTTACACGTACTCTTACGTGAGACAGGTTCCACCGATTGACATGCACTTGGTGCATAAGGTGGCTAGCGGGTGCCAGTCTCTCCCACTTTAGTCGGAATGGATTCGATGAAAAGGGTCCTTATGAAGGGTAAATAGCAATTGGCATATCACGTTGTGGTCTTGCGTAGGTAAGAAACGTTCTTGCTAGAAACCCATAGCAGCCACGTAAAACATGCAACAACAATTAGAGGACGTCTAACTTGTTTTTGCAGGGTATGCTATGTGATGTGATATGGCCAAGAAGAATGTGATGAATTATATGTGATGTATGAGATTGATCATGTTCTTGTAATAGGATTCACGACTTGCATGTCGATGAGTATGACAACCGGCAGGAGCCATAGGAGTTGTCTTTATTTATTGTATGACCTGCGTGTCATTGAAGAACGCCATGTAAACTACTTTACTTTATTGCTAAACGCGTTAGTCATAGAAGTAGAAGTAGTCGTTGGCGTGACAACTTCATGAAGACACGATGATGGAGATCATGATGATGGAGATCGTGGTGTCATGCCGGTGACGATGATGATCATGGAGCCCCGAAGATGAAGATCAAAAGGAGCAAAATGATATTGGCCATATCATGTCACTATTTGATTGCATGAGATGTTTATCATGTTTATGCATCTTGTTTGCTTAGGACGACGGTAGTAAATAAGATGATCCCTTACAAAATTTCAAGAAGTGTTCTCCCCTAACTGTGCACCGTTGCTACAGTTCGTCGCTTCTAAGCACCACGTGATGATCGGGTGTGATGGATTCTTACGTTCACATACAACGGGTGTAAGACAGTTTTACACAGCGAAAACACTTAGGGTTAACTTGACGAGCCTAGCATGTGCAGACATGGCCTCGGAACACGGAGACCGAAAGGTCGAGCATGAGTCGTATGGTAGATACGATCAACATGAAGATGTTCACCGATGATGACTAGTCCGTCTCA
>NW_021208778.1:0-977 GCF_002162155.2 Triticum dicoccoides
ACTCCCTTGGTATGGAACAAATTGTGCCTCTGATTTTGCTCAGCTTGTGTGATCTGCACACTCAAAACACGTTGAGCAACTAAACATTCATACCTGTCAGCGTCTTCAGGAGCCATGTATTGCGTCTCATTATCAGAATCATCTCCACCATGTTCTTCACGTGTAATAAGAGCCAAAGTCTCCTCATCATAGTCACTAGCGGACTCATATCCACCATCCGCGGTAGCAATCATCACACGCGGAGATTTGCATTCTCTCGCATAATGACCTCCTCCCTTACAACGACGACAAATAATATCACTTGTGTGCCCTGTTGATGCCATGGAAGAAGAAGAACGCTGTGCAGGCCCCGCAGGTGCGCTCTTGGCAGATAATGGTGGTTGTGCCTGTTTTCTTGTATCACGGTTGGAGGTGGCACCGGATGGAGGTGCTGGTGCAGTTGAAGTAGAAGATGCACGTGGTGTCCATGATGAAGGTCGGCCTGCAGAGAAGTTAGTTCGCCCCAATGCTTGTCGATCCTGCACTTCACATTCAGCTTTACAAGCAAGATGGAATAAACGAGTGATATTAGTATACTCCTTATAGTCTAGAATGGTCTGAATCTCTCTATTTAATCCATCCAGAAAACGTGCAAGCATAGCTTCATTCTCCTCAACAATACCACATCTAATCATGCCAGTTTGTAATTCCTGATAATATTCTTCTACAGAATTTTTCCCTTGTCTTAAACGCTGCAATTTTTGAAGCAATTCACGTTGA
Source organism: Triticum dicoccoides (assembly GCF_002162155.2). Lineage (NCBI taxonomy): Eukaryota > Viridiplantae > Streptophyta > Magnoliopsida > Poales > Poaceae > Triticum > Triticum dicoccoides. The sequence goes on from NW_021208778.1 coordinate 760, forward strand.
TAATATGGTGGAACCCAACGCGTACGCATAGCAGTTTTCAAAGCAGCCCAAGTAGTTGGAATAGGATATAATCTACAATGTTCAGACCACCATACACATGCAAAACTAGTGAAAGCACAAACAGCAGCAGCAACTCGTCTCTCCTCAGGATATTGTAAACATGTAAATCGTTGTTCAGTTTCTAACTCCCAAGTAAGATATATATCAGGAACATATCT
>NW_021208779.1:0-1773 GCF_002162155.2 Triticum dicoccoides
CTTCAACGGCGGAAGCAGTGAGAGGTCGTGTCGCCCTCAATGTGGAGCGGCGGGCTCAGCTGGCGCCGGGCGGGAAGCGCGTGCGGGAGAGGGAGGGGTTTTTGTTGGGCCAAGAAGGTGAGAAGCCAACTTGGGATCGGTCCGGACGGGGAATTATCATGTTCTCCCGTACTCTGCATATGACACTAGTCTATGTTACCACTCCCTCCTTTCCGGTTTATAGAGATGTTTAGAGTAACATAGTAATATGTTACAGTACAAGTTACTCCCCACTATGACCAGCCTTGGCCTCTCCCAGTGCTCCACCATGTATAGCTGCTAAGCCTACCACGTAGGCATAAAATATGATGTGGCACCAATAAACTAAGCACCTATGCATTGAACACTTAGGTTACTAAGCCATTTAATGCACTTAGCACCTCATCTAAAGAGCATTAATAGTATAGCCAGCTGCTGGCTATAAGCCTACAACCCATATTATAGTCAACATGTACAAAGTCCCTAGGAGCACATGCTAGAGCTAGCTCTTCACGAAGAGCCCACTTACCTTCTCTCTCCTCTTCTCTTTCCTCCAACTAAGCAGAAATATACTAATGTTTATTCCTTATAGCCCGCTGACTCAGCTCTATTGTACTTGCTCTAAGCACATCTAAGCACTTGCTAGCACCCCCTTTACCGTGGACCTTGACGGTGTACGTCACCTTGTGTCTCATAATTTTCCTCGTCATCATCTGAGTCCTAGAAGATCTCACCCACATCATCATTAGCATGCAGATGCCTTGATAGAAAACATGCACAGAAGGAGTAGAGGCGACTGGGGACGCACCACCACCACGTTGTGGGCACTCCGTAAGTGGTCGTGTGTGTGCAGCGTGTGTGTTTTTCCATTGGTGCTAGCTCCAAGGCCGAGGCTGCGGTCGTCTTCGTCTCTAACTAGTAGTTGAGAAACGACGGCAAAGAGGTGCTGCGAGAGATGTGTATGCACCGTTGCGTGCGAGCTTCGCCGTAGCACAACAAACCGGACGTCGCCGCGGATGGCGCATGCCTCCATGCAGCCGAGTGTGTGCAGATGCATGTGTTATTCACGTGCATTCTGCGGCCGAGCGTGTGTGCATGCACGTCTTGTGTATGTGTGTTGTGTGCTCCATGTTGTGCACGTATGTGCATGAGTTGGATCGGATGGAGTTAGTGCGTTGGCTTGTGTACATATTTTAGAGTGTAGATTCACTCATTTTGTTTCGTATGTAGTCCCTTATTGAAATATCTAAAAAGACTTATATTTGGGAACGGGGGGAGTGTAAAACATCTTCAACTTAGCATCCTGATGTACCGTTTCTAGTGGTTAGCGAAAAGTTCATATTCTTTTAGTTGTTTATAGGTGGGCAGGCGGCAAAAAACAGGGGAAAACGCGCAAGGTTCCTTGCACACGCTCCACCGCGAGGTTCCTTGCTCCTCCTCGGTCTTCGGGAATCTATGCTCTTCAACTCTTTTCTTTTACGTGAGCTTTGTTCATCCTTTTCCCAACACGCGAGACATCTAGCATCAAGGTGCATGTGTCATGCAAGAAAATGGAGATAATCAGATAAGCACTGCGTAAGTGAGTCGTGCGGGGGGAAAGCGGGGGGAAACCCTTTTTCGTAAGTGAGTCGTGCACTTCGATGGAACCTACGCAATATTTTTTCTCCTCGATGGCACGTGAATGGCACGTGAATAGTGCACGTACTCAATGACGGAGCACGGGATGGTAGCAATGACATGGTCAGCCCTTTTTTG
>NW_021208780.1:0-964 GCF_002162155.2 Triticum dicoccoides
TGGAAAGCGGTACTGAAAGAAAGATGGGTTCCCATGGCAGTTTGGAAACTCTCCCAAAAATGAGAAGTGAAAAGACTGCCACGGTCTGAATTGATCTCTAGTGGAACACCATGAAGTGACACTATTCGAGAAATATATAAGTCAGCAAGCTGACCAGCAGTGATACTTTCCCGAACAGGAAGGAAGTGAGCCACTTTGGAAAGACGATCAACGACTACGAAGATAGCGTTATTCCCTTTCTTGGTCCTGGGAAAGCCGGTAATGAAGTCCATACCAACTTTATCCCATTTCCACTCAGGAATAGCTAAAGGCTGAAGGGTGCCAGCAGGCCTTTGATGCTCTGCCTTAACGCGACGACAAATGTCACATTTAGCAATGAACTCAGCGATTTCTCTCTTCATCCTAGTCCACCAGAACCTCTGGCGTAGGTCCTGATACATCTTGGTACTACCGGGATGAATCGTGAGAAGAGATTCATGCGCCTCCTTAAGGATCAATTGTCGCAGATGTTGATTCTTGGGAACCACCAAGCGATCCTCAAAGAAAACAACACCACGATCATCCATAGAGAAACATCCACCAACTCCCTTCTTAATGTTTCTCTTGATCCGAGAAATTCCTGTGTCTTGCTTTTGAGCAGCGATAATCCGATCTTCAAGATCAGGTTTCGCCACCAGGGTAGAAAGGAATCCGCGAGGAGCAATGTGAAGGTTAAGCTTACAGAATTCCTCATGGAGAAGTGGTTGGCCTTGCTGCAACATGAGATTGTTGCAATAGGATTTACGGCTTAGAGCATCAGCCATGACATTGGCTTTGCCTGGGGTGTAGGTAATCCCTAGATCATAATCTGTGATCAACTCCAACCAACGTCTTTGCCTAAGGTTCAGATCCGGTTGGGTGAAGATATACTTGAGACTCTGGTGATCGGTGTAAATCTCGCAACGTTTACCAAGGAGGTAATGTC
>NW_021208781.1:0-715 GCF_002162155.2 Triticum dicoccoides
GCCCTTCATCTTCACCGTCAAGGTTCAGATAAGAAGAGATATCATCTTCTTCTTGTCCGGTCGGCACATATAGAATATCGCCGTTTATGATGCCGAACATATGTGCTTCACCGTCCGGATCATAGTTGTCCATAATCGGGTCAGCTCTATCGTCCGCCATTATGTCAGTCCTGAAAACATGTAGTAAAAACAAATTAATTAAGTGAAGAAGGGGGGCGGTGGCGGTGGCGGTGGCGAAAGGGCGGTGGCAAAAGGAGGGGGTGAGGAAGGGGTGGGAGAGGGTGTCGCGGTAGAGCGCGAGACGGGGCGGCAGACGACGGCGTCACGGAGAGGGAGGCGAGGACAACACACATTTATAACCCTCGCCGTCCCCTCTCGATCCCTAAAAAAACACCGCGCGCATCGCCGCCCCCCTCGCCGCCCCCTCTCCGTATATACGTTTTTTTTCTTAATTATCAAATTTTACGGTTTTTTTTGTTAATTATCAAGTTTTAAGTTATTTTACCGTTTTTGTTAAACTAATTAACTAGTTAAAATTAAAAAGAACAAAAAAAAATTCTCTCTCTCTCTCCACGATCTCATCGCTCTCTGTAGAGCAGCGTTGAGGGCGGCGAGGCCGGCCCGAGGTGGATTGGGGGGCGGCGTTGAGGGCGGCGAGGCCGGCCGGCGGCGTTGAGGGCAGCGAGGCCGGCCGGCGGCGTTGAGGGCGGGCGAG
>NW_021208782.1:0-1416 GCF_002162155.2 Triticum dicoccoides
TGATTTGATTAGTTTGTTAGCTGCATGTAACTAGTAGTTGTGTGGGCGTGCTGGCCACTGGTCAGGTCGTGTGTGGCCGTTGAGAGAATGCTACGCACGAGCTGGGCATGGGCATGCATGTAGGTAGTGCGTTAGTGCATGAAGGTCATGCTGTTAGTGGAGAAGTGTGGCTGCAGGATGCGTGCGTCTGTGACCCTATATAAGAGATGTAAACCGTGTTGTTTCTTTGAGCCAAGAGAAATAAAAGTAGAGAAGAAGTGGTCGGGCTGTGCGAGGCAGCCTGCCACCAAATATCTTGTGTCTCCATTGTCATGTGTGTGTGTGTCGTGAGAGGCAACCGAGAGGGAGAAGAAGAAGGGGCGCTGTGAGGAGAGACGGCGCCAACAAAATGTACTATCTTAGTCAAGTACGACTTCAATCTTGGTCAAGTCCTACTTCAATGGAGATTTGGAATCCACTTTTTCGGCAAATCATTTTTTCATATAGTATCCACTCGACCTTTGACTAGGGGTAAGGTGACCGAATTTTTTTATTTTTTTTTTGCGGGGAAAGGTGACCGAATTTAGAATTTGGATAAGTCACTTTTTTCCTTCTAAGAACCAGCTAATTTGAGTGGTAGTGAATTTAGTTGTGTTCCTTCTAGCGACTCACCTCGTCGGTTGGCCTGGACCAGCGCCAACCTTGCATGCATGCACTTGAACTGTACAATGAGCACACATGCGTACGTGTCGGGTCGATGTCGCCCGCTCCTTATTGCATGGCCCTGCTGACCGTTGGCCTCTACCGGCGACAACCATACCAAATAAGATCGCCTGCGTCGGTGGCCTGGTTGTTCTCACCGTCGATAGATTCATAGTGGATGAAGGGCATGCATTCTTGTACACCTGACCTGCACAACACAGAGCAGGATGGTAGGATCGGTACTGTCTACCTGTAAGATCGCTTGGATGTGGGAAAATATTGCTGGAATAAAACGCAACAGTTTCTCCGTTACATGAAAGAACATCGATGAAATTATTCTTAGGATCCATGCAGGAACATCTTTGTTTTTGTGAGAACATCTAACCCTGAGAACAATTGTTCGTGTGTTCCCCTTTAGAAAACTACTACTTAACATATCTCATACGTCGGGTTTAGGTGGCGTTGTAATTTAGTTGTGTTCCTTCCGTTTGAAAACTATATGCCTACAAATTAACGAAGTTTTCTAAGAATGAATGGATTAGTGGCATTGATATTACCTTATAAGAAGAAATAAATTGGGAGATATTAAAACAAAATAATGTCAAAAAGTACACACAATTCACACATGCATTGCACCTTTTTTGTAATATATGCAAGAATAAGCATATAGTAGTGATTTTTTTGCAAAAAAAATGTTTCCTCAAAGAAATGAATTCATGGCATTGGTATTACCAT
>NW_021208783.1:0-964 GCF_002162155.2 Triticum dicoccoides
GTACTTGTGTCGTAGAGTCATGTTGTGATGCTTCGTTGTATTTGCACATATCGAGCATATTGTGTGTATGATTGAAATGCTTGGTATGTGTGGGATCTGACTATCTAGTTGTTTATCTTTAGTAGCCTCTCTTACCGGGAAATGTCTCCTAGTGTTACCGCTGAGCCATGGTAGCTTGCTACTGCTCTGGAACACTTAGGCTGGCCGGCATGTGTCCTTCTTCGTTCCTGTGTCTGTCCCTTCGGGGAAATGTCACGCTTTGAGTACCGGAGTCCTGTTAGCCCGCTACAGCCCGGTTTACCGGAGTCCTGCTAGCCCAGTGCTACAGCCCGGACCCACTTGCTGATGACCGACACGTTCGAAGCTGGGTCATGGATGCCTGTCCCTGTAAGTCTGTGCCACTTTGGGTTTACGACTAGTCATGTCAGCCCGAGCTCTTTATCATATGGATGCTAGCGACACCATCATATACGTGAGCCAAAAGGCGCAAACGGTCCTGGGCAGAGGTAAGGCGACACCCGTGGGGATACCGTGCGTGAGGCCGCAAAGTGATATGAGGTGTTACCGGCTAGATCGATGTGACATCGAGTCGGGGTCCTGACAGCGTTGGCATCAGAGCCGGACTGCCTGTAGGTTCTCCAAGCCAAACTGGTCGATGTTGAGTCTAGAAATTCTTTAGTTATATGTAGGGGAATTGTTTGTGGGTTGGAACGTAAGGCTCTTTTTACTCCTTTATCTTATGACATTCTGATCTGAGTCAGTCCATTCTTCCACCGGGGGTTAAGGAATTAGGATCTATTCTCTCTATCAGGATCACGTGTTACTAATCAGTAGTACCTTATAAGTTTGATGGATACAAGCCTAGTTCAGTTCTACTACCACATTATGTTGTTAGAATGGATTCAGAACTTTGATATGATGATGTTGAGTGTGTATGAAATCCTTTGTCAAATGTCTCAAAATC
>NW_021208784.1:0-914 GCF_002162155.2 Triticum dicoccoides
GGCCAAAACTGCGAGACTTGACGACCAACACGAAAGCACACCTTGGGGTTCGACAACAATGGAAATCGCTTTAGGACCCTAAAACGGTGAGTAATAGTCCACGAAAGGGACATAATCGACAAAAACCGCGATTGTTGATGACCGAAACATAAATGCACCAGGGGTTCGTCAATCGTGGAAATCCCCCCGGGACCCGAAACTGCGAGTAATAGTCCACAAAACGGGCCAGAATCGGCCAAAACTGCGAGTGTTGATGAACGACACGTAAGTGCATCTTTGGGTTCAACAACTATGGAAATCGCTTCGGGACCCCAAAAAGGTGAGTGATAGTCCACGAAACGGGTCAGAATTGGCCAGAACTATGAGTGTTGACGACGGGCACGTAAACGCACCCCCGGGATCGTGAATCGTGGAAATCGCTCTGGGAACCCAAAACGGTGACTAATAGTCCACGAGACGGACCAGAATTGGGCAAAATGGTGAGTGTTGATAACCGACACATAAACGCACCCCGGGGATCGCAAATCATGTAAATCGCTCTAGGACCCCAAAACGGTGAGTAATAGTGCACCAAACGGACCAGAATCGGCCAAAACTGCGATTGTTGATGACCGACACGTAAGCGCACCGTAGGGTTTGTCAATCGTGGAAATCACTTCGGGATGCCAAAACTGTGTAATAGTTCAAAAACGGGCCAAAATCGGCCAAAACTGCGAGTCTTGACGACCAACACGCAAGCACACCTTGGGGTTCGACAAAAATGGAAATCTCTTTGGGACCCCAAAACGGTGAGTAATAGTCCACGAAACGGGTCGGAATCAACAAAACCTGCGAGTGTTGATGACCGACACGTAAACGCACCCAGAGGTTCGTCAATCGTGGAAATCACTCCGGGACCCCAAAACAGTGAGTAA
>NW_021208785.1:0-1649 GCF_002162155.2 Triticum dicoccoides
AAAGTCGATGTGATCGCAGTCGGCACGCTACCTCTACATCTACCTTCGGGATTAATATTAGACCTAAATAATTGTTATTTGGTGCCAGCGTTGAGCATGAACATTATATCTGGATCTTGTTTAATGCGAGACGGTTATTCATTTAAATCAGAGAATAATGGTTGTTCTATTTATATGAGTAATATCTTTTATGGTCATGCACCCTTGAAAAGTGGTCTATTCTTATTGAATCTCGATAGTAGTAATACACATATTCATAATGTTGAAGCCAAAAGATGCAGAGTTGATAACGAAAGTGCAACTTATTTGTGGCACTGTCGTTTAGGTCATATCGGTATAAAGCGCATGAAGAAACTCCATGCTGATGGACTTTTGGAACCACTTGATTATGAATCACTTGGTACTTGCGAACCGTGCCTTATGGGCAAGATGACTAAAACACCGTTCTCCAGTACTATGGAGAGAGCAACCGATTTGTTGGAAATCATACATACCGATGTATGTGGCCCGATGAATATTGAGGCTCGTGGCGGATATCGTTATTTTCTCACCTTCACAGATGATTTAAGCAGATATGGGTATATCTAATTAATGAAACATAAGTCTGAAACATTTGAAAAGTTCAAAGAATTTCAGAGTGAAGTTGAAAATCATCGTAACAAGAAAATAAAGTTTCTACGATCTGATCGTGGAGGAGAATATTTGAGTTACGAGTTTGGTATACATTTGAAAAACTGTGGAATAGTTTCGCAACTCACGCCACCCGAAACACCACAGCGTAATGGTGTGTCTGAACGTCGTAATCGTACTTTACTAGATATGGTGCGATCTATGATGTCTCTTACTGATTCACCGCTATCTTTTTGGGGATATGCTTTAGAGACGGCCGCATTCACGTTAAATAGGGCACCATCAAAATCCGTTGAGACGACACCTTATGAACTGTGGTTTGGCAAGAAACCAAAGTTGTCGTTTCTTAAAGTTTGGGGCTGCGATGCTTATGTGAAAAAGCTTCAACCTGATAAGCTCGAACCCAAATCGGAGAAATGTGTCTTCATAGGATACCCAAAGGAAACTGTTGGGTACACCTTCTATCACAGATCCGAAGGCAAGACATTCGTTGCTAAGAATGGATCATTTCTAGAGAAGGAGTTTCTCTCGAAAGAAGTGAGTGGGAGGAAAGTAGAACTTGGCGAGGTAACTGTACCTGCTCCCTTACTGGAAAGTAGTTCATCACAGAAAACTGTTTCAGTGACACCTACACCAGTTAGTGAGGAAGCCAATGATAATGATCATGAAACTTCAGATCAAGATACTGCTGAACCTCGTAGATCAACCAGAGTAAGATCCGCACCAGAGTGGTACGGTAATCCTGTTCTGGAGGTCATGCTACTAGATCATGATGAACCTACGAACTATGAAGAAGCGATGGTGAGCCCAGATTCCGCAAAGTGGCTTGAAGCCATGAAATCTGAGATGGGATCCATGTATGAGAACAAAGTATGGACTTTGGTTGACTTGCCCGATGATCGGCAAGCAATTGAGAATAAATGGATCTTTAAGAAGAAGACTGACGCTGATGGTAATGTTACTGTCTACAAAGCTCGACTTGTCGCAAAAGGTTTTCGGCAAGTTCAAGGAATTGACTA
>NW_021208786.1:0-1770 GCF_002162155.2 Triticum dicoccoides
AAAATTGTCAAGCTTTACTAGGAACTTTGAGTGGGTTTACAACAAGCTTTAAATGAACCACCAATTCAGTTTCTCGTGCAAGTTCAACATTATGGTAACATTAAGATATCCATGAAAAATGAGTAAGAGGCCAGAAGGATGCAGTGGTTTGCAGTTACCAAAAGAAATGGGGATAAGTAGATTGTGTTGTAAGTTAGCTCCTCTAGAATAACTTCCAGGATAGGATTCCTACAGAGAAGGAAATGGAATATCAGGCACAATGGCTACATTCTTAAGCAAATGAAACCAAGAACCAAACCTGAGGCCATCAGCCCTTGAAGTCAGGCCCAATTTGTCTGCTTCTTTCCTAATCAAGTCAAGGTTTATAACCTACAAAAAAGACTGAAATAGTTAGCATCTGCACTTCACACAATCTGTGTATGATCAAAAACACAATGGTATAGCTCACCATAATGAAAAGTTTTTTCACGGATATAAGCGCTTCTCTTTCAAACTCAAGCAATGAAAAGGTTAAGGAAGAATCTAAATCAGATGCTGATTTAGAAGATATGTCATCTTCAATTTCACGCTGATGTTGGTTCAGAAGTGATATGCAGTTCTTGACAAACATTTTGAATACCAGTTTTCGCGATCCCTGTTAATGAATATTAGGGATTCCAAAAATGTCATAAAATAACACAGACGTTGCAATATTTCACGTAACTGTGACTATGTCAATGGTAAAAAAAAATCTTCAACAAAATATGACGAGGCAATGAAACAACAAACAAAGTTTTAGCCCAGAAAGCTAAGCTACTTTTTATAAATTACAGATGTAGGTAGGTATTACCAGAAGCACGTTTAAAACAGATTCCCTGATGATCACCCAGTCTAATGACTCTGCAACAAAATCACAAGAATGTTTAAGAATATATTGTCTTATACACAGGAATGTAAAACAGTTAAGTTGACAGGCACTTTTACCTTTATATGCAATATGACGAGGTATAAAATCAGCCTCAAGTGTGCGAACGAGATATTGGAACAGCACCATGTTCTCTATATGCTAAATTACAGAACAGAACAAGCTTCAAATCCCAACGACAGACAAAGAAATGTATAATATAGATGCAAAGTTTCTATAGTACTGCCAAGGAATGCGATACCATAACAGAAAAACGCATAGTGTAACCCTTCCTAATTTGAGGTACACCCTCAGGTTATCTTTATTAGGTATCATTTACTTTGGCGGTTCTCAAAATGAAAGAATAATAAGAAATGAGAGGGATTTTTTGGAATAGCAAGAGTTTTAGGGACCTGGCTAAACATAGTCACGTTTCAGACTTAGTTAAAGAACATAAACTTTTTTGTTGCCATTTGGAGACAACAAGCAGGAGTTTTCTCCAGAAGCACAAGAGAAAGGATCGTTTAGCACGATGGGAATTCTTTCTGTACCCCTAAAGACCAGGGTGGCCTCAGGATTCATAAATTACTAGTAAAAAATTATGTACTTATGAGTAAATGGTTGTTTAAGCTGCTAAGCAAGGATGAAATTTAGCGGTCGCTCCTATGAAGTAAGTATTTGGGGCAAAAATCACTCATGGCGATTAAAGTCAAACCAACGGACTCTCACTTTTGGAAGGGCCTCATGAAAGTTAAGGATAAATTTGTTCAGTTTGGATCATTTAGTGTGGGGAATGGCAAATCTATTAGATTCTGGGAGGATAAGTGGATCAGGGGTAGGCCTCTTTCGGTGGTTTAACCTAGACTCATCCATCCAGTCAACTTGAA
>NW_021208787.1:0-969 GCF_002162155.2 Triticum dicoccoides
GTAAAAAAAATTGGCTGCCTTGATTGGTTTATTTCTTATCAATTAAATTTGTATGTGATGACTTCTCAATTTTTCTTGAAATTTGTCGATTGAAGGAAAACTTGATCAATTTCATGGGAACTAATGCAGGGACTACCCGAGGATTGGAGCAGAGGCATTGGTTTCTGGCTTTCTGCATATGCATGATTGCAGTGTAAAACTTCAGGTTATGCTGATTGTGTGCTATTTTGTACGCCCTTCTTAATAAGATAACAGATGCAACGAGTTTGAACCTCTACTTGTAGTTTGGTACTACAATGCCAATTCTGATGCAGAAAAACAAACTTTTGCTTATTGTACATGTCATTAGCAGATATATATGAGATGTGAGAAATACAGAAGCTAATATCTTGGTAGTATAAAGCATGATTGGAATATGTTGAAGGTTACAAAAGAATGTTGTAATAAAACAAAGATGCAAGTACTCGATTTAAATGATGACTCACTTTGCTTTTTTTAGTAGAGAATGCAATAGGCCAGTCGACAGACTTGCGTTAGCTTCTAGAGTTCCATTACAAGTCTACAACTCCATGAGTATTTATTGATTATCTCTCTTCTGATTTGTTGTTCTTTCTTAATTGTCTTCTTCTATGTGGTACCAGATATTTGCAGCAAAGTCTTTGTAAAATTATGTTTACTTATATCTAATATCTTGTTTCTTAATTGCCTCATTTTATCCATAACCAGATATTTATAGCAGTTTCTGTAAAATTGTGTTTACTTATCTCGCGGAAAAACCTATAACTCTCTTAATTGTCAAGGCCACATGTAGAAGCCAGTTTTCTACTTCGTGGTTAGAATTGACTTCTTTTCTTGTATTTGAATCTAGGTACCATGTTGCGATATAAAAAAAACTAGGTCTTAATTGATTGCTACTACTATCAGTGTAATTCTTTTTCTCAAATCTCTGAACTAGATTTATTTATAGTA
>NW_021208788.1:0-1133 GCF_002162155.2 Triticum dicoccoides
GCACCTAAAATAGCCTCGAGACGAAATTTATGAAGTGGCATCTTGTATATTTCGTCCAAGGCTTCATGCACCCATTATGGTGGCTTCAAAGTCCTGAAATCATCACTTGTAACTCCGTTCTTGTTCCCCTTGCGCATGCCATCATCTCCATGCTTGTTCTTGCTCCAATGTTCATCCTTCTCCAAGCTAGGCCCTTCATTTGTAAGCAAAACAAATGTATCCAATTTAGGCAGCATCATATTCTCATGAACATTAGAATCATTACCAAGAAACGGAAGTACCTGGTAATTTAGTTGGCGTGCACGAGCTCTAGTAATTGGTCCAGTATGTATAGCAGCAGGGGCTGTGGGTGTAACAATTGTATTGATGTCCTCATCATCCTCCCCTTCTTGAAATGAAGTCGTCCTCGACGGAAGGTCATCTTCCTCACCCAAATAAGGCTTCAAATCTGCAATGTTAAAAGTGGGACTAACCCCAAAATCTGCAGGCAGCTCAAGTTTATATGCATTATCATTTATTTTCTCTAACACCTTAAAGGGACCATCAGCACGTGGCATTAGCTTTGATTTGCGCAAATCAGGAAATCTATCCTTACGCAAATGTAACCAAACGAGATCTCCAGGTGCAAACACAACATGTTTTCTACCCTTATCTCCAGCAAGTTTATATTTAGCATTCATGCGCTCAATGTTTTCCTTAGTTAACTCATGCATTTTTAAAATCAATTCAGCATGTTGTTTAGCATCAAAATTAACCTTCTCCGAAGATGGAAGAGGCAACAAATCAATAGGTGCACGAGGTAGGAAACCATACACAACTTCAAAAGGGCACATTTTAGTAGTAGAATGCAATGAACGATTATAAGCAAATTCAATATGAGGCAAGCATTCCTCCCACATTTTCTTATTATTCTTCAAAACAGCCCTAAGCATAGTAGACAACGTTCTATTGACTACTTCAGTTTGTCCATCAGTTTGGGGGTGACAAGTAGTACTAAAAAGCAGTTTAGTCCCCAACTTAGCCCATAAACATCTCCAAAAGTGGCTAAGAAATTTAGTATCACGATCTGAAACAATAGTATTTGGCACACCATGCAAGCGAATAATTTCACGAAAGAACAAATCAGCAACATT
>NW_021208789.1:0-894 GCF_002162155.2 Triticum dicoccoides
TAAAATGCTCAAGACAAGTGTGAGTGCTATGGATGGCCTTCTCGTAGGGAGACGGGGATGAATCCATAGTAGTGTATTGTGTGGTGATTAGTGGACTCGTGTACGTTGTTTCACCTCTAGAGTTTCTGGTAGTCGTAGAATAGGATAGCCACAGAGTCAAAGCTGGCTTGCTGCAACTAAACCCCACATTACCCTCTTGATACAAATGCATGTACGATAGGATCTGATGTAAGTCTTGCTGAGTACCTTTGTACTCATGTTGCTTTATTTATGTTTTTGTAGCGGAGACTTCGGTCTTACTAGTGTTCCCGTGGACTTCGACTAGTAGCTAGTACCTCAGCTACGATCTTGATCGGATGTTGTAGATAGTCCGGCTCTTCAGCCTTTTTCATTTGTAGATGTCTGTACCCAGACATGTAATGCTTCCGCTTGTTGCTTGATTGCTCTGACTGTTGGGTCATGTGACCCCTGTTTGCAATTTATGCTATGACGGCTCTTCTGAGCCTTTATCTATATGAGTTGTTGAGTTATGCTGTGATGCCATGTTGTACAGCACATACTTGCATGTTATGCGTACGTGTAATGTGTATTGCTATGTGTGGGATCTGACTATCTAGTTGTTTATCCTTAGTAGCCTCTCTTACCGGGAAATGTCTCCTAGTGCTTCCACTGAGCCCTGGTAGCTTGCTACTGCTCCGGAACACTTAGGCAGGCCGGCATGTGTCCTTCTTCGATCCTGTGTCTGTCCCTTCGGGGAAATGTCACGCGATGAATACCGGAGTCCTGCTAGCCCGCTACAGCCCGGTTCACCGGAGTCCTGTTAGCCCAGTGCTACAGCCTGGATTCACTCGCTGATGACCGACACGTTCGATGCTGGGTCATGAATGCCTGTCC
>NW_021208790.1:0-897 GCF_002162155.2 Triticum dicoccoides
GGGGCCCCAAAACGGTGAGTAATAGTCCACGAAAAGGTTCAGAATTGTACAAAACTGTGAGTGTTGACGATGCACACGTAAACGCACCCTGGGGATTGTCAAACGTGGAAATCGCTCTGAGACCCCAGAACGGTGAGTAATAGTGCATGAAATGGACCAGAATCAGTCAAAATTGTGAGTGTTGATGACCGACACATAAACGAACCCCGGGGTTCGTCAATCGTGGAAATCACTCTGAGACCCCAAAAAAGTGAGTAATAGTCGACGAAACGGGCCAAAATCGGCCAAAATTGTGAGTGTTGATGACCAGCACGTAATCGCACCCTGGGGTTCAACAACTATGGAAATCGCTTCGGGGCCCCAAAACGGTGAGTAATAGTCCACGAAAAGGGTCAGAACTGGACAAAATTGTGAGTTTTGATGACCGACACGTAAACGCACCCCGGGGATCATCAATCATGGAAATTACTCTGGGACCCCAAAACGGTGAGTAATAGTGCATGAAAGGACAAGAAAAGACCAAAATTGTGAGTGTTGATGACCGACACGTAAACGCATCCCGGGGTTCGTGAATCGTGGAAATCACTTTGGGAACCCAAAAATGAGTAATAGCCAAGAAACGGGTCAGAATCGGCCAAAATTGTGAGTGTTGATGACCAACACGTAATCACACACTCAGGTCACCAACTATGGAAATCGCTTCGGGACCCCAAAATGGTGAGTACTAGTCCATGAAACGGGCCAGAATTGGCCAAAACTGTGAGTGTTGATGTCCGACACGTAAACACACACCGGGGTTCATTAATCGTGAAATCACTCTGGGACCCCAAAACAGTGAGTAATAGTCCATGAAACGGGCCAGAATCGGCCGAAATTGCGAGTGTTGATGACCAACAC
>NW_021208791.1:0-1621 GCF_002162155.2 Triticum dicoccoides
CAACTAAGCTAGTTGGGGTTTCAGCACGAGCACATAGGGATCGAAGATGATCCAAGTAATAAGCTTTAGCAGTGTGATAGATTTTGAGTGGTTCTTCAACCATTGGTTCAGTAGGTACAACTATTTTTTTTGGTATTTTGCATTTCCTACCCATAACTAAAGATATGAAACAACTAAGAACAGCAAATAAAAATTACTTAGTGATAAAGCAAACAAGCACACACGAGAATATTCACCCCACGCTATTGCTCCCCGGCAACGGCGCCAGAAAAAGGTCTAAATAACCCACAAGTATAGGGGATCGCAATAGTTTTCGATAAGTAAGAGTGTCGAACCCAACGAGGAGCTAAAGGTAGAACAAATGTTCCCTCAAGTTCTATCGACCACCGATACAACTCTACGCACGCTTGACGTTCACTTTACCTAGAACAAGTATGAAACTAGAAGTACTTTGTAGGTGTTGTTGGATAGGTTTGAAAGATAATAAAGAGTATGTAAATAAAAAGTAGGGGCTGTTTAGATAAAGAAACAATAAAGTAAATATAGCGAGTGTGGAAAAGTGGTGGCAGGAGTTGCGAAATTGCCCCTAAGCAATTGACTACTTTACTAGACCGATAGCAAGTATTATGTGGGAGAGGCCACTGCTAGCATGTCATCCCTGACTTGGAATTCTATGCACTTATGATTGGAACTATTAGCAAGCATCCACCACTACTAAGGTTCATTAAGGTAAAACCCAACCATAGCATTAAGATATATTGGTCCCCCTTCAATCGCGTATGCATCAATTTCTATGCTAGGTTGAAGCTTCTGTCACTCTTGCCCTCCAATACGTAGTCCTATCAACATACAACTAACCCTAGGGTGTGATCCATGCGTGCAATCATATGATGGGCACCAAAGGACAGCAACATAACCACAAGCAAATTAAATCAATCATAGCTATTCATCAACCACCGATAGGACAACGAAAATCTACTCAGACATCATAGGATGGCAACACATCATTGGATAATAATATGAAGCATAAAGCACCATGTTCAAGTAGGGGGTACAGCGGGTTGCGGGAGAGTGGACTGCTGTAGCTAGAGGGCGGAAGGTGATGGAGATGTTTGTGAAGATGGCGGAGGTGTTGGTGTAGATCGCGGTGATGACGATGGTCCCCGGTGGCACTCCGGTGCCACCGGAAGCGAGGGGGAGAGAGCCCCCCTCCTTCTTATTCTTCCTTGACCTCCTCCCTAGATGGGAGAAGGGTTTCCCTTTCTGGTCCATGGCCTCCATGGCACGGGAGGGGTGAGAGCCCCTCCGAAATTGGATTTGTCTCTCTATCTCTCTCTATTTCTGCGTTCCCAGATTCTTCCCTTTCACCGTTTCTTATATTCCCGGAGATCCATAACTCCGATTGGGCTGAAATTTTGATACGATCTCTATCCGGAAATTAGCTTTCTTGCGGCGAAAGAAGGGAATCAACCGCCTTACGGGGTGGCCATGAGGGTTAGGGGCACGCCTGCCTCCCCAGGGCGCGCCCTCCTACCTCGTGGGCCCCTCGAGCATCGTCTCGCATGGATTCTTCTTCCCAAAAATCATATATATTCCAAAAAAATCTCCATGAGTTTTTATT
>NW_021208792.1:0-923 GCF_002162155.2 Triticum dicoccoides
CTTACGTGTCGGTCATCAACACTGGCAGTTTTGGCCGATTTTGGGCCGTTTCATGGACTATTACTCACTGTTTTGGGGTCCCGATGTGGTTTCCATGGTTAACGAACCACGTGGTGCGTTTATATGTCGGTCATCAACACTGACAGTTTAGGCCGATTCTGGCCCGTTTCTTTGATTATTACTCACCGTTTTCGGGTAACGAAGCAATTTCCATAATTGCTGAACCCCAAGGTCCGCTTACGTGTCGGTCATCCACACTGGCAGTTTTGGCCAATTGTGGCCCATTTCATGGACTATTACTCATTGTTTTGGGGTCCTGGAGTGGTTTCCATGGTTAACGAACCCTGTGGTGCGTTTATGTGTCGGTCATCAACACTCGCAGTTTTGGCCGATTCTGACCCGTATCTTTGATTATTACTCACTGTTTTGGGGTCTCGAAGAGATTTCCAT
Organism: Triticum dicoccoides; assembly: GCF_002162155.2. Taxonomy (NCBI): domain Eukaryota; kingdom Viridiplantae; phylum Streptophyta; class Magnoliopsida; order Poales; family Poaceae; genus Triticum; species Triticum dicoccoides. The sequence goes on from NW_021208792.1 coordinate 451, forward strand.
AGTTGTTGAACCCCAAGGTGCGCTTACATGTCGGTCATCAACACTGGCAGTTTTGGCCGATTCTGGCCCGTTTCATGGACTACCACTCACTATTTTGGGGTCCCGGAGTGGTTTCCATGGTTAACGAACCCTGTGGTGCGTTTACGTGTCGGTCATCAACACTGGCAGTTTTGGCCAATTCTGGCCCATTTCTTGGATTATTACTCACTATTTTGGGGTCCCGGAGCGATTTCCATAGTTGTTGAACCCCAAGGTGCGCTTACGTGTCGGTCATCAACACTGGCAGTTTTGGCCGATTTTGGGCCGTTTCATGGACTATTACTCACTGTTTTGGGGTCCCGATGTGGTTTCCATGGTTAACGAACCACGTGGTGCGTTTATATGTCGGTCATCAACACTGACAGTTTAGGCCGATTCTGGCCCGTTTCTTTGATTATTACTCACCGTTTTCGGGTAACGAAGCAATTTCCATA
>NW_021208793.1:0-976 GCF_002162155.2 Triticum dicoccoides
TATATACCCGTGATCACCTCCCAGGTGATCACGGCCCGATAGTATAGCAAGGCAGACTGACAAGAATGTAGGGCCAATGATGATAAACTAGCATCCTATACTAAGCATTTAGGATTGCAGGTAAGGTATCAACAGGTGTAGCAACAATGTCAGGCTATGCATCAGAATAGGATTAACGAAAGCAGTAACATGCTACACTACTCTAATGCAAGCAGTATAGAGGAGAATAGGCGATATCTGGTGATCAAGGGGGGGGGGGCTTGCCTGGTTGCTCTGGCAAGAGAGAGGGGTCGTCAACTCCGTAGTCGAACTGGGCAGCAGCAGCGTCGGTCCCGTAGTCTACCGGAGAGAAGAGGGGGAAGAAACAATGAATACAATGCAAACAAATGCATAACGATGCATGACATGACAAGTAACGATGCTAGGTGTGCCCAATCGCGGTAGTAGGTGATACCGACGAAAGGGGGAAACATCCGGGAAAGTATTCCCGGTGTTTCGCGTTTTCGGACAGATGAACCGGAGGGGAAAAGTTGCGAGTTCGATAGGTTAGGGGTGTGTGGCGGACGAACGGACCGCGTATCCAGATTCGTCTCGTCGTTCTGAGCAACTTTCATGTTGAAAATATTTTAATCCGAGTTACTGATTAAAAGATATGATTTTCTAAAGATTTTATTAATTTCTGAAATTTAATTAATTATTTAATTTAATTCGAAAAATGGATTAATGACATCAGCATGATGTCATGCTGATGTCAGCAGTCAACAGGGTTGACTGGTCAACCTGACCAGTGGGTCCAGGGGGACCCACCTGTCATTCACTATGATTAACTAAAACAGATTAATTAGTTTAATTAGTGATTAGATTAATCTAATCAGGATTAATTAACTTAATTAATTACTTAATTAATTAATTGATATTTTAATTATTATTATCTATTTATTTTATTTTTATTATTATTTTTCTTTTCTTTTTTTTT
>NW_021208794.1:0-954 GCF_002162155.2 Triticum dicoccoides
GCTAGTGGGTTTCATCTAGTTACTGTGGCAATGACAGGTCATGCAGAGGAAATGGGTTCAACTACCGTAGCACACAGCAGTTTGAATCGCGTTGTCTTAATGCAGTAAAAGAGAGCAGGAGCGAGAACATGGGATTGTATCGATATGATCAAATGGTTGGTTGCTTGCCTGATGGTTCGATGCACTGATACGGTTCTTCGTTAGGGTAATCACGGTACTCCTCGGAGGCAGAACCTGTCGCAAAGGACACCGATACACAACCATCACCAAACAATGTGCAACAATATGATGCATGCATGAAACATAGCAATATGAGTGTGTTGGGCTAATGCAACTAAAACCAGAAGGGTTTGAACAAATTTGAATCATAGATTCAAATTTCAAACTCAAACATGGCCTTTTAAAGTGCTTTTCCTTGTTCTGCTTAAAACATCAATTTAACTTGTTTAATCATGCATGAAAATAGTACAGATGGATAGGTTGGATTTTTCTGATCATTTTTCATATATAACTTGTCCAATTTGGAGTTACAGAATAAAAGTTATGAATTTTTGAAGTTTAAATTATATTCTGGAATTTCCTGATTTAAATTAAATCCAGAAATTATAGTTATTGCGCCAGCATGACGTCAGCATGACGTCAGTAGGCAACTGCGGCTGGCTGGGGTCAAACCTGACGTGTGGGGGCCACACATCAGTGACAGGGGGGGTTTAACAGGGTTAAATTAATCCTAATTAGGGATTAGTGGCGCTGGGGCCCACTGGTCAGTGTCAGGGGGTTAACTAACAGTGGTTAGCGCTAATCCTAATTAGCTACAGGGCTGGGCCCACCTGTCAGGGACTCAGGGGGGGTCCTGCCGTGGTCAAAGTGGGTCAAACCCACCGGCGACGTGACGCCGGCGAGGCCCGAGACGGCGGCGCGATGCGGGATCGCGCTACAGGGCACGGGCGAGGC
>NW_021208795.1:0-1764 GCF_002162155.2 Triticum dicoccoides
CAAATCGTGTTCTCACACTTAGCTCACACATAGTAGGACATGTTCACACACCTCTGATTCATCCCCGATGAATCAGACCTGACTCAACTCTAAGCAGTAGCAGGCATGATAAACAAACATGAATGAGTAGGCACAACAGGGCTCAAACAACTCCTACTCATGCTAGTGGGTTTCATCTAATTATTGTGGAATGACAGGTCATGCAGAGGATAAAGGGGTTCAGCTACCGCAGCAAGTAACAGATGAATCGATGTTGTCCTAATGCAGTAAAAGAGAGCAGGAGCGAGAGAGTGGGATTTTATCGGAATGAACAAGGGGGTTTTGCTTGCCTGGCACTTCTGAAGATAACATTGAGTCTTCATCAGTGTCAACGATCACATCATCGGTATCACGTCTATCGAGAGGGGACAAATACCGGCAACACAGAAGGGAACACAATCAATGCAATGCACAATATGATGCATGATCATGACATGGCAAAATGAATGTGTTTTGGGCTAATGCAACTAAAACCAGATTAAATGAAGTTTGTTTGAATCCAAGATTCAAATTCAAACTCCATATGTGGTTATTTAAATGTCATTCACTTCATTTGTCCTAAACAGTAGTGATAAGTTGTTCTAACATGCATGAAAATGGTACAGATGGATTCCTTGAATTGTTCTGATAATTTTTCATATATAATTTATTTAATTTGGAGTTACGGTTGAATTTCTATGAATTTTAGAAGTTTATACCATTTTCTGGATTTTCTGATTTATTTTAAATCCAGAAAATCATTTAATGCGTCAGCATGACATCACCTTGACGTCATCAGGTCAACAGGGCAGGTTCAGGTCAAACCTGACCAGTGGGGTCCACTGGTCAGTGACTGGGGCTGATTAGTGTCGCTGACATGTGGGCCCAGTCAACAGCCACGTCAGCTTAGTCAAAGCTGACGCGTGGGGCCACTAGGGTTAGTTAAAAACTAAACAGAAACTAATCTATGATTAATTAGCAGGTGGGGCCCTGCTGTCAGTGGCTCTGGGGAGGTTAGCTGGCCGTGATTAGTGCTAATCACGCGGCCACGTCGGCTAGGGACGCCGGCGACCATGGCGACGGCGGGACCTCGCCGGAGTTTCTCGGGATGGCGCTACAGCCCGCGGCTGGTCACGCTGAGGGCACCAAGAGGGAGCCCGTGCTCCCGTGCATCTAGTGGCGCATGCAGCTGGGCACAGGGAGGCCGGGGTTCGCCGGAAACGGGCTCCTGGCGGCGGCCAGAGTTCGGGCCAGCACGACGTGGTGGCTGCAGCGCGTTAGCCGGAGAGCAGAGGAGCGCGTCGGGACCCTGGGGACCTGGAGAGCACGCGGGAGCTACTGGAGCGAGCGGAAGAGCTCCGGGGCGCGAGGTTCGCCGGCCATGGCGATGGCCGGAGCTCGGTGCTTGCGGGGACGGCAGCTACGGCACGAGAACGAGCAGGGGTCAGAGGGGAAACAGAGAGGAGCTCACGGGGGTTGCGACGGTGGCCTCGGGGAGCTCGGGGAGGCGTCAGGGAGGGCACACGGTCGCCGGCGATCTCGGCGGCCGAAGCTTGAAGAAGAGGTCGGGGAAGCCGCTGCAGGGCGCGTCCGCTCGTGTGGCTTGGCGGGGACGGTGTAGAGGTCAGCGGCGGAGCTTCTGGAACTGGCGGAGCGGCGAGGGAGAGCTGGTGGCTGCGGCTATGGCGAACGGCGGCGACGGCTGCGCTCGGGGATCACAGGGAAGAGAGGGAAAGAGAGAGCCAG
>NW_021208796.1:0-993 GCF_002162155.2 Triticum dicoccoides
GGAGATGCACCTTTGAAGGACTCCGGTGGTGCTTTTCTTATAAAGCTCTCCCTCATGGACCCTGTAGGCTATAGATCGCCGCACTATGCAGCGTGCCTCATTTTGGTCCTCGGGGAGTTCCTGCCTAGTTAAGTAGGCCAGGAATGGTTCTGTCCACGGGGTGATGACGGCCATTATAACGTGGGCTGAAGATGTTATTTCGGTGGCAGAGCCTCCGATATGTCAGAGTGTTCGGTATCGGGCATTGCGGTTGGGTCCGGGCTGTTGTTACCGGTGTCCCGTTCCCATACCACGGATGGCTTGAACAACCTCTCCAAAAAGATGTTAGCGGGGACGGCATCGCGTTTTGCGCCGATGCGTGCGAGGACATCTGCCGCCTGATTGTTTACCCGGGCTACATGGTGAAATTCGAGCCCCTCGAACTGAGCTGACATTTTTAGGACGGCGTTGCGATAGGCCGCCATTTTCGGATCCTTGGCATCAAAGTCTCCATTTATTTGGGATATTGCGAGGTTCGAATCCCCCTGCACCTCTAGGCGTTGAATGCCCATGGATACTGCCCTCCGGAGACCATGTAAAAGGGCCTCGTATTTGGTTGCGTTATTGGAGTCCGTATACATTATCTGGAGTACGTATTGAACTATATCTCCGGTTGGGGACGTCAGAACGACGCCAGCCCCCAGATCAGCCAGCATTTTGGAGCCATCGAAGTGCATGATCCAGTTGGAATATGCGCCGTACTCTTTAGGGAGTTCGGCTCCCGTCCATTCGGCGACTGTAGGGTCGGAAGTATGTCTAGAGGGGGGGGGGGGTGATTAGACTACTTGACCAAATAAAAACTTAACCTTTTCCCAATTTTAGTTCTTGGCAGATTTTAGCAACTTTAGTACAAGTCAAGCAATCATCACACAATTCAAGCAAGCATGCAAAGAGTATATAGGCAGCAGAAAATAAAGCATGCAACTTGCAAGAATGTAAAGGGAAGGGTTTGGA
>NW_021208797.1:0-1415 GCF_002162155.2 Triticum dicoccoides
AAAAAATGTTCATGATTTAAAAAAAATCAAAAATCTGTACAATGTTCACGAATTTGATAAAATTTCATGATTTCATATACATTCATGAGTTTTAATAAATGTTTATAGTTTTGAAATATTATTCACGATTTCACAAAAATGAGAGTGATGGTGTATCTCTGCGATGCAGCAAAATGTGGTCATTGTCATTGAATATTATGAAATTGTTTCTTCTGTTGCAACGCATGGGTCGTTGTGCTAGAAATAATAAAGTTATTTATGCTTATGGCGGTACATCACATAATTTATTCCCAAAGTTGCAAAATATTACCCACAGAAGCAACCTATAAGTGAAAAAATATTTCACACATGGGAATTCTCCACCTCGGCCGTTGCACAGAGTAGGGAACTCCTATACTATGCTCTGCATGCTGGGAGAAGATGCCTCGCACCTGTTTGGGCTGGCCCATGTGCAGGGATTCAGTTTTTAAATTTCATTTTTTTTATTTTTCCTTTTTCTTATCCGTTTTTATTTTTTCTACTTTAAATAATTTGACACTACAAAATAGTTCAAAAAATGTTAAAAATGAATTTTTAAATACAATGTTCAATATATCATAATTGTTTTGTGGATTCAAAAAAGAGTTCGTAAGTTTTTTTAGGACAATTACATATTAAAAAATCATAATATTCGAAACAATACTTGGGACGTCAAAAAATGTTAATGATTTAAAAAAAATCGTGTATTACATATTTTTAATGAAATTGAACAAAATGTTCGCAAAAATGTTATCAGTGATGCAGCAAAATGTTTTCATGGCTTTTGGAGATTATGAATTTTTTCTCCCGTTGCAACACACGGACCCTTTTGTTAGAACATATCTATATCTATACCTAATAATACAATAATTAGTGCGTATGCCCGTCCACCGTCAGTAATTTCGCCGAAAAGACCCTGTAGTTTATAGGAATCCACCCACAGTCCACCGTAGCCTCACCGTAACTGAAAAAAACGTCTTATATGCAGCTCTGACTCACGCGTCGTTGACATTGCTGTCGCGCATGAGAAGACAAGGATTCCCTCTACCGCCGGCCTCCTTCCGGTTCCCTTCGTCGCTGCTGACGAGCATGCACCAAATTCCCCTGCCTTTTATATCAGTGCTGATGAGGACTTGTTCCCCAACCGAAGGAATGGATCAAGGCTACGGGATCCAGTCGGCGAGACCCCCTACCGCATCAGCTTGCTGAAAGTATGGTGGGGTAGCAAGGACGAGCTGCTCATTGGCACCCAGCCCCCACGGACGAAAGCCACCTAAACACTACTAGAGAAAACCTTATACATAGAATCTTACCAGCAACACGTTTTGAAGTAAGGCGCTACTGCTATTTAGCAGTAGCGCGTGTCAATAAAACGCGCTGCTTAAATCAACATAGCA
>NW_021208798.1:0-1579 GCF_002162155.2 Triticum dicoccoides
GGCATTGGGAACTGTGCAATATGGCTCTGTACGTAAAGTGCTCTACTACTACTCTGTAGCTTGTGGCGTTGCATGCATGGACTTCACTCCATTATCGGCTCTACTATAAAAGAAATTCCTCTTGCCGTGTTTTTTCTGAAACGGAGGCAAAAGCTTTGCTTCATCTCATTCATAAAGAAGGAACTACTAACAAAGTTCGACGAGATCCATTACACCTCCACAAATGGAAGCGAAAAGCCTAGTATCGCTGTATCAAATAACTCAAATGTTCTGCCCCCGCAGTAACCGTCGCTGATAAACAGGCTGCTAGTGTGTGCATGAGAGGAGCGGCTGAGTAGGCCAGCTACATGAGAGGAGCAGCTGAATAGAGCACCGAGAGTACCCACTAGGCCACTACGCAGGTGTACTTCCCCTGCATTGATAGTACAGCGATTGTTCTAGAGAACAATAGTACCCTCCACTTCCAACTGTAGCTCCTTGGCCCTGAGATTCAAGAGTTCAAAACTGGTGCACTATACTAGACTAGAAGTATAGTACATCGCACTACTAGTTGAGAAAAGTAGTACTAGTACTGCTACAGTACAAGTATGTACTCCTCCGTCACATAATGTAAGACGCTTTTGACACTAGTTGGCGTGTACAAAAAATGGAAAAAACATACCAAAAATTTCTTAATCCACGCCAAAAACTACTACCTAGTGCCAAAAATTTCTTACTAGTGCTATTATTTACAGTATAATGCAATCCCATACGTTCCATAATCCCTTTCTTTCAAAAAAATCACTTCTGGAGAGAAGATTGCTATCTCCACGCGAGCTTCTCATAGGCCAGCGCCACCGCATGCAGTCATGTGAGAGAGAGGGAGACATCCATGCAGCATACAGAGAGAGGAGAACGCGAGCGGACAACCAATGGGCTACATGGGGCATTTATAGCTGCTAACTCCTCCCATCCATGCGCCAGGAGTATTTCCGTGCAGAAAGCATGCAGCGAGCCCCTGCCTTGGTATCCGGGTCTGCTCTTATGCCCAGAAAAAAGAATCAAAGGGAGTACTAGTAAATTATAGCCTCACCCCTTCGCTGAGGAATGATCTACAATTGAAAGGGACGAGGCCCTGCGGTTACTACGCTCTTATCTCCTCCTCGCCAGTTCCCCTTCCCCCGAAGAGAAGGCAGTTCGTCGCTGCTCCCATGGATTCGCCGGGTGGTTCTCCTCCTCGTCGGGGCTGGGAGACCTTGGACGACGATCCTATGGAAGAAATCGCACGCCGCTCCGACGTCCTCACCGCTGCAAGACTCGGTGCTTCCTGCACCAACTTTTTCAAGATGCTGCATAAACAGGCCGTGCTTGTTGGTCTTCCATGCATCCTCGATGAGAAGGTTCTTCTATGGGACAATCCTTCGAACAGTCCATCGCTCCCTGGCCATGGTTGCACGTTGACTCAGCTAGAGTTGCCGATGTTGAGAGGTAGTCGGATTTTGTCCGATGAGCAGGTCAGTAATGGAGTTTGATCATGTAGTACATAGTTATTCCATTTCCATCCCAAAATTTCTCCACTGCCCACCGTCTTATATATAGG
>NW_021208799.1:0-8253 GCF_002162155.2 Triticum dicoccoides
TGCCCCCCCTCACGGACGGCGCTGCCGCCGGCACCTGGAGGGGGAAACGGACGCGTGGGGTCTACACGGAGGGGATCTTGCTGTGGGTCTGGCCCGGATGTTGCTCCAAAGTGTTCCTATGGGCTGACCTAACCCAACCGGGTGGGGAGGTCCACTGGTCAAAGCCCGTCCGTGCAAAGTCAAAGGGCTAGATCCCGTGGTCAAATGCTACAGGGTTAGGCGGGACGGGGGCACTGGGGGTAGCAATGCCATCGGAGCGTCGCACCGGTCCCTCATACATGCGCGGTGGTGTGGTAGCATGTCCGAAGAGGCGGGACGCGTCTCCCGTGCGTGCCCCCCCCCCTCACGGACGGCGATGACACGGTAGTAGACGTTCTGCGGTAACGATGCGGCGTCAATATTACTAAATACTCAGAGCGCGATAAAATCATGAGTTTTTTTGCACGACGTGGGCACATGTGCTTTAGTAATGATGGTATTTTTTTCATAATTTTTGGTGATGGAGAAGTATCCGAAAAATTCCCTCTACGCGGATTGCCCTTCACGCGTCTACGGCTGTGGCCGGCGGCCTCCGGGGGCTAGCATGCCGCCAAATCTTGCGTAGGCGGCCTCTCACAAGTCTGGAAGTGTTGTGGCGGTTGCAAACGCCCGGCACGCATGTCCGGGGTGTGCCCCCCCTCACGGACGGCGCCGCCGCCGGCACCTGGAGGGGGGAAACGGACGCGTGGGGTCTACACGGAGGGGATCTTGCTGTGGGTCTGGCCCTGATGTTGCTCCAAAGTGTTCCTATGGGCTGACCAAACACAACCGGGTGGGGAGGTCTACTGGTCAAAGCCCGTCCGTGCAAAGTCAAAGGGCTAGATCCCGTGGTCAAACGCTACAGGGTTAGGCGGGACGGGGGCACTGGGGGTAGCAATGCAACCGGAGCGTCGCACCGGGCCCTCATACATGCGCGGTGGTGTGGTGGCATGTCCGAAGAGGTGGGACGCGTCTCCGGTGCGTGCCCCCCCTGACGGACGGCGATGACACGGTAGTACACGTTCTGCGATAACGATGCGGCGTCAATATTACTAAATACTCGGAGCGCGATAAAATCAAGAGTTTTTTTGCACGACGTGGGCACATGTGCTATAGGAACGATGGTATGTTTTCATAATTTTTGGTGATGGAGAAGTATCCGAAAAATTCACTCTACGCGGATTGCCCTTCGCGCGTCTACGGCTGTGGCCGGCGTCCTCCGGGGGCTAGCATGCCGCCAAATCATGCGTAGGCGGTCTCTCACAAGTCTGGAAGTGTTGTGGCGGTTGCAAACGCCCGGCACGCGTGTCCGGGGTGTGCCCCCCTCACGGATGGCGCCGCCGCCGGCACTTGGAGGGGAGAAACGGACACGTGGGGTCTACACGGAGGGGATCTTGCTGTGGGTCTGGCCCGGATGTTGCTCCAAAGTGTTCCTATGGGCTGACCTAACACAACCGGCTGGGGAGGTCCACTAGTCAAAGCCCGTCCGTGCAAAGTCAAAGGGCTAGATCCCATGGTCAAACGCTACATGGTTAGGCGGGACGAGGGCACTGGGGGCGTAGCAATGCCACCGGAGCGTCGCACCGGGCCCTCATACATGCGCGGTGGTGTGGTGGCATGTCCGAAGAGGCGGGACGCATCTCCGGTGCGTGGCCCCCCCTTCACGGACGGCGATGACACGGTAGTAGACGTTCTGCGCTAACGATGCGGCGTCCATATTACTAAATACTTGGAGCACGATAAAATCAAGAGTTTTTTTGCACGACATGAGCACATGTGCTATAGGAACGATGGTATTTTTTCATAATTTTTGGTGATGGAGAAGTATCCGAAAAATTCCCTCTACACGGATTGCCCTTCGCGCGTCTACGGCTGTGGCCGGCGGCCTCCGGGGCTAGCATGCTGCCAAATCTTGTGGAGGCGGCCTCTCACAAGTCTGGAAGTGTTGTGGCAGTTGCAAACGCCCGGCACGCGTGTCCGGGATGTGGCCCCCCTCACGGACGGCGCTGCCGCCGGCACCTGGAGGGGGGAAACAGACGCGTGGGGTCTACACGGAGGGGATCTTGCTGTGGGTCTGGCCCAGATGTTGCTCGAAAGTGTTCCTATGGGCTGACCTAACACAACCGGGTGGGGAGGTCCACTAGCCAAAGCCCTTCCGTGCAAAGTCAAAGGGCTAGATCCCGTGGTCAAACGCTACAGGGTTAGGCGGGACGGGGGCACTGGGGGTAGCAATGCCATCGGAGCGTCGCACCGGTCCCTCATACATGCGCGGTGGTGTGGTGGCATGTCCGAAGAGGCGGGACGCGTCTCCGGTGCGTGGCCCCCCCTCACGGACGGCGATGACACGGTAGTAGACGTTCTGCGGTAACGATGCGGCGTCAATATTACTAAATACTCGGAGCGCAATAAAATCATGAGTTTTTTTGCACGACGTGGGCACATGTGCTATAGTAAAGATGGTATTTTTTCATAATTTTTGGTGATGGAGAAGTATCCGAAAAATTCCCTCTACGCGGATTGCCCTTCGCGCGTCTAGGGCTGTGGCCGGTGGCCTCCGGGGGCTAGCATGCCGCCAAATCTTGCGTAGGCGGCATCTCACAAGTCTGGAAGTGTTGTGGTGGTTGCAAACGCCCGGCACGCGTGTCCGGGGTGTGCCCCCCTCATGGACGGCGCCGCCGCCGGCACTTGGAGGGGGGAAACGGACGCGTGGGGTCTACATGGAGGGGATCTTGCTGTGGGTCTGGCCCGGATGTTGCTCCAAAGTGTTCCTATGGGCTGACCTAACACAACCGGGTGGGGAGGTCCACTGGTCAAAGCCCGTCCGTGCAAAGTCAAAGGGCTAGATCCCGTGGTCAAACGCTACAGGGTTAGGCGGGACGTGGGCACTGGGGGTAGCAATGCCATCGAAGTGTCGCACCGGGCCCTCATACATGCGCGGTGGTGTGGTGGCATGTCCGAAGAGGCGGGACGCGTCTCCAGTGCGTGCCCCCCCATCACGGACGGCGATCACACGGTAGTAGACGTTCTGCGGTAACGATGCGGCGTCAATATTACTAAATACTCGGAGCGTGATAAAATCATGAGTTCTTTTGCACGACGTGGGAACATGTGCTATAGGAACGATGTCATTTTTTCATAATTTTTGGTGATGGAGAAGTATCCGAAAAATTCCCTCTACGCGGATTGCCCTTCGTGCATCTAAGGCTGTGGCCGGCGGCCTCCGGGGGCTAGCATGCCGCCAAATCTTGCGTAGGCGGCCTCTCACAAGTCTGGAAGTGTTGTGGCGGTTGCAAACGCCCGGCACGCGTGTCTGGGGTGTGCCCCCCTCATGGACGGCGCTGCCGCCGGCATCTGGAGGGGGGAAACGGACGCGTGGGGTCTACACGGAGGGGATCTTGCTGTGGGTCTGGCCCGGATGTTGCTCCAAAGTGTTCCTATGGGCTGACCTAACACAACCGGGTGGGGAGGTCCACTGGTCAAAGCCCGTCCGTGCAAAGTCAAAGGGCTAGATCCCGTGGTCAAACGCTACAGGGTTAGGCAGGACGGGGGCACTGGGGGGTAGCAATGCCACCGGAGCGTCGCACCGGGCTCTCATACATGCGCGGTGGTGTGGTGGCATGTCCAAAGAGGCGGGATGAGTCTCCGGTGCGTGCCCCCCCCCTCACGGACGGGGATGACACGGTAGTAGACGTTTTGCGGTAACGATGCCGCGTCAATATTAATAAATACTCGGAGCGTGATAAAATCGTGAGTTTTTTTGCACGACGTGGGCACATGTGCTATAGGAACGATGGTATTTTTTCATATTTTTTGGTGATGGAGAAGTATCCGAAAAATTCCCTCTACGCGGATTGCCCTTCGCGCGTCTATGGCTGTGGCCGGCGGCCTCCGGGGGCTAGCATGCCGCCAAATCTTGCGTAGGCGGCCTCTCACAAGTCTGGAAGTGTTGTGGCGGTTACAAACACCCGGCACGCGCGTCCGGGGTGTGCCCCCCCCTCACGGACGGCGCCGCCGCCGGCACCTGGAGGGGGGAAACGGACGCGTGGGGTCTACATGGAGGGGATCTTGCTGTGGGTCTGGCCCTGATGTTGCTCCAAAGTGTTCCTATGGGCTGACCAAACACAACCGGGTGGGGATGTCTACTGGTCAAAGCCCGTCCGTGCAAAGTCAAAGGGCTAGATCCCATGGTCAAACGCTACATGGTTAGGCGGGACGAGGGCACTGGGGGCGTAGCAATGCCACCGGAGCGTCGCACCGGGCCCTCATGCATGCGCGGTGGTGTGGTGGCATGTCCGAAGAGGCGAGACGCGTCTCCGGTGCGTGGCCCCCCCTCACGGACGGCGATGACACGGTAGTAGACGTTCTGCGGTAACGATGCAGCGTCAATATTACTAAATACTCGGAGCGTGATAAAATCATGAGTTCTTTTGCACGACGTGGGAACATGTGCTATAGGAACGATGTCATCTTTTCATAATTTTTGGTGATGGAGAAGTATCCGAAAAATTCCCTCTACGCGGATTGCCCTTCATGCGTCTACGGCTGTGGCCGGCGGCCTCCGGGGGCTAGCATGCCGCCAAATCTTGCGTAGGCGGCCTCTCACAAGTCTGGAAGTGTTGTGGCGGTTGCAAACGCCCGGCACGCGTGTCCGGGGTGTGCCCCCCTCATGGACGGCGCTGCCGCCGGCATCTGGAGGGGGGAAACGGACGCGTGGGGTCTACATGGAGGGGATCTTGCTGTGGGTCTGGCCCGGATGTTGCTCCAAAGTGTTCCTATGGGCTGACCTAACACAACCGGGTGGGGAGGTCCACTGGTCAAAGCCCGTCCGTGCAAAGTCAAAGGGCTAGATCCCGTGGTCAAACGCTACAGGGTTAGGCGGGACGTGGGCACTGGGGGTAGCAATGCCATCGGAGTGTCGCACCGGGCCCTCATACATGCGCGGTGGTGTGGTGGCATGTCCGAAGAGGCGTGACGCGTCTCCGGTGCGTGCCCCCCCATCACGGACGGCGATCACACGGTAGTAGACGTTCTGCGGTAACGATGCGGCGTCAATATTACTAAATACTCGGAGCGTGATAAAATCATGAGTTCTTTTGCACGACGTGGGAACATGTGCTATAGGAACGATGTCATTTTTTCATAATTTTTGGTGATGGAGAAGTATCCGAAAAATTCCCTCTACGCGGATTGCCCTTCGTGCATCTACGGCTGTGGCCGGCGGCCTCCGGGGGCTAGCATGCCGCCAAATCTTGCGTAGGCGGCCTCTCACAAGTCTGGAAGTGTTGTGGCGGTTGCAAACGCCCGGCACGCGTGTCTGGGGTGTGCCCCCCCCTCATGGACGGCGCTGCCGCCGGCATCTGGAGGGGGGAAACGGACGCGTGGGGTCTACACGGAGGGGATCTTGCTGTGGGTCTGGCCCGGATGTTGCTCCAAAGTGTTCCTATGGGCTGACCTAACACAACCGGGTGGGGAGGTCCACTGGTCAAAGCCCGTCCGTGCAAAGTCAAAGGGCTAGATCCCGTGGTCAAACGCTACAGGGTTAGGCGGGACGGGGGCACTGGGGGGTAGCAATCCCACCGAAGCGTCGCATCGGGCCCTCATACATGCGCGGTGGTGTGGTGGCATGTCCGAAGAGGCGGGATGAGTCTCCGGTGCGTGCCCCCCCCCTCACGTACGGCGATGACACGGTAGTAGACGTTTTGCGGTAACGATGCCGCGTCAATATTAATAAATACTCGGAGCGTGATAAAATCGTGAGTTTTTTTGCACGACGTGGGCACATGTGCTATAGGAACGATGGTATTTTTTCATATTTTTTGGTGATGGAGAAGTATCCGAAAAATTCCCTCTACGCGGATTGCCCTTCGCGCGTCTATGGCTGTGGCCGGCGGCCTCCGGGGGCTAGTATGCCGCCAAATCTTGCGTAGGCGGCCTCTCACAAGTCTGGAAGTGTTGTGGCGGTTGCAAACACCCGGCAAGCGCGTCCAGGGTGTGCCCCCCCTCACGGACGGCGCCGCCGCCGGCACCTGGAGGGGGGAAACGGACGCGTGGGGTCTACATGGAGGGGATCTTGCTGTGGGTCTGGCCCTGATGTTGCTCCAAAGTGTTCCTATGGGCTGACCAAACACAACCGGGTGGGGAGGTCTACTGGTCAAAGCCCGTCCGTGCAAAGTCAAAGGGCTAGATCCCATGGTCAAACGCTACATGGTTAGGCGGGACGAGGGCACTGGGGGCGTAGCAATGCCACCGGAGCGTCGCACCGGGCCCTCATGCATGCGCGGTGGTGTGGTGGCATGTCCGAAGAGGCGAGACGCGTCTCCGGTGCGTGGCCCCCCCTCACGGACGGCGATGACACGGTAGTAGACGTTCTGCGGTAACGATGCAGCGTCAATATTACTAAATACTCGGAGCGTGATAAAATCATGAGTTCTTTTGCACGACGTGGGAACATGTGCTATAGGAACGATGTCATCTTTTCATAATTTTTGGTGATGGAGAAGTATCCGAAAAATTCCCTCTACGCGGATTGCCCTTCATGCGTCTACGGCTGTGGCCGGCGGCCTCCGGGGGCTAGCATGCCGCCAAATCTTGCGTAGGCGGCCTCTCACAAGTCTGGAAGTGTTGTGGCGGTTGCAAACGCCCGGCACGCGTGTCCGGGGTGTGCCCCCCTCATGGACGGCGCTGCCGCCGGCATCTGGAGGGGGGAAACGGACGCGTGGGGTCTACATGGAGGGGATCTTGCTGTGGGTCTGGCCCGGATGTTGCTCCAAAGTGTTCCTATGGGCTGACCTAACACAACCGGGTGGGGAGGTCCACTGGTCAAAGCCCGTCCGTGCAAAGTCAAAGGGCTAGATCCCGTGGTCAAACGCTACAGGGTTAGGCGGGACGTGGGCACTGGGGGTAGCAATGCCATCGGAGTGTCGCACCGGGCCCTCATACATGCGCGGTGGTGTGGTGGCATGTCCGAAGAGGCGGGACGCGTCTCCGGTGCGTGCCCCCCCATCACGGACGGTGATCACACGGTAGTAGACGTTCTGCGGTAACGATGCGGCGTCAATATTACTAAATACTCGGAGCGTGATAAAATCATGAGTTCTTTTGCACGACGTGGGAACATGTGCTATAGGAACGATGTCATTTTTTCATAATTTTTGGTGATGGAGAAGTATCCGAAAAATTCCCTCTACGCGGATTGCCCTTCGTGCATCTACGGCTGTGGCCGGCAGCCTCCGGGGGCTAGCATGCCGCCAAATCTTGCGTAGGCGGCCTCTCACAAGTCTGGAAGTGTTGTGGCGGTTGCAAACGCCCGGCACGCGTGTCTGGGGTGTGCCCCCCCCTCATGGACGGCGCTGCCGCCGACATCTGGAGGGGGGAAACGGACGCGTGGGGTCTACACGGAGGGGATCTTGCTGTGGGTCTGGCCCGGATGTTGCTCCAAAGTGTTCCTATGGGCTGACCTAACACAACCGGGTGGGGAGGTCCACTGGTCAAAGCCCGTCCGTGCAAAGTCAAAGGGCTAGATCCCGTGGTCAAACGCTACAGGGTTAGGCGGGACGGGGGCACTGGGGGGTAGCAATCCCACCGAAGCGTCGCATCGGGCCCTCATACATGCGCGGTGGTGTGGTGGCATGTCCGAAGAGGCGGGACGCGTCTCCGGTGCGTGCCCCCCTCACGGATGGCGATGACACGGTAGTAGACGTTCTGCGGTAACAATGCGGCGTCAATATTACTAAATACTCGTAGCGCGATAAAATCATGAGTCTTTTTGCACAACGTGGGCACACGTGCTATAGGAACGATGGTATTTTTTCATAATTTTTGGTGATGGAGAAGTATCCGAAAAATTCCCTCTACGCGGATTGCCCTTCGCGCGTCTACGGCTGTGGCCGGCGGCCTCCGGGGGCTAGCATGCCGCCAAATCTTGCGTAGGCGGCCTCTCACAAGTCTGGAAGTGTTGTGGCGGTTGCAAACGCCCGGCACGCGCGTCCGGGGTGTGCCCCCCTCACGGACGGCGCCGCCGCCGGCACCTGGAGGGGGGAAACGGACGCGTGGGGTCTACACGGAGGGGATCTTGCTGTGGGTCTGGCCCTGATGTTGCTCCAAAGTGTTCCTATGGGCTGACCTAACACAACCGGCTGGGGTGGTCCACTGGTCAAAGCCCGTCCGTGCAAAGTCAAAGGGCTAGATCCCGTGGTCAAACGCTACAGGGTTAGGCGGGACGGGGGCACTGGGGGG
>NW_021208799.1:9322-13914 GCF_002162155.2 Triticum dicoccoides
CCCCCCCCCCTCACGGACGGTGATGACACGGTAGTAGACGTTCTGCGGTAACGATGCGGCGTCAATATTACTAAATACTCGGAGCGCGATAAAATCAAGAGTTTTTTTGCACGACGTGGGCACATGTGCTATAGGAACGATGGTATTTTTTCATAATTTTTGGTGATGGAGAAGTATCCAAAAAATTCCCTCTACGCGGATTGCCCTTCGCGCGTCTACGGCTCTGGCCGGTGGCCTCCGGGGGGTAGCATGCCGCCAAATCTTGCGTAGGCGGCCTCTCACAAGTCTGGAAGTGTTGTGGCGGTTGCAAACGCCCGGCACGCGTGTCCGGGATGTGCCCCCCCCCTCACGGATGGTGCTGCCGCTGGCACCTGGAGGAGGGAAACGGACGCATGGGGTCTACACGGAGGGGATCTTGCTGTGGGTCTGGCCCGGATGTTGCTCCAAAGTGTTCCTATGGGCTGACCTAACACAACCGGGTGGGGAGGTCCACTGGTCAAAGCCCGTCCGTGCAAAGTGAAAGGGCTAGATCCCGTGGTCAAACGCTATAGGGTTAGGCGGGACGGGGGCACTGGGGGTAGCAATGCCACCGGAGTGTCGCACCGGGCCCTCATACATGCGGGGTGGTGTGGTGGCATGTCCGAAGAGGCGGACGCGTCTCCGGTGCGTGGCCCCCCCTCACGGACGGTGATGACACGGTAGTAGACGTTCTGCGGTAACGATGCGGCGTCAATATTACTAAATACTCGGAGCGCGATAAAAGCATGAGTTTTTTTGCACGACGTGGGAACATGTGCTGTAGGAACAATGGTATTTTTTCATAATTTTTGGTGATGGAGAAGTATCCGAAAAATTCCCTCTACGCAGATTGCCCTTCGTGCGTCTACGGCTGTGGCCGGCGGCCTCCGGGGGCTAGCATGCCGCCAAATCTTGCGTAGGCAGCCTCTCACAAGTCTGGAAGTGTTGTGGCGGTTGCAAATGCCCGGCACGCGTGTCCGGGGTGTGCCCCCCCCTCATGGACGGCGCTGCCGCCAGCATCTGGAGGGGGGAAACAGACGCGTGGGGTCTACACGGAGGGGATCTTGCTGTGGGTCTGGCCCAGATGTTGCTCCAAAGTGTTCCTATGGGCTGACCTAACACAACCGGGTGGGGAGGTCCACTGGTCAAAGCCCGTCCGTGCAAAGTCAAAGGGCTAGATCCCGTGGTCAAACGCTACAGGGTTAGGCGAGACGGGGGCACTGGGGGGTAGCAATCCCATCGAAGCGTCGCATCGGGTCCTCATACATGCGCGGTGGTGTGGTGGCATGTCCGAAGAGGCGGGACGCGTCTCCGGTGCGTGCCCCCCCTCACGGATGGCGATGACATGGTAGTAGACGTTCTGCGGTAACAATGCGGCGTCAATATTACTAAATACTCGTAGCGCGATAAAATCATGAGTCTTTTTGCACAACGTGGGCACACGTGCTATAGGAACGATGGTATTTTTTCATAATTTTTGGTGATGGAGAAGTATCCCAAAAAATCCCTCTACGCGGATTGCCCTTCGCGCGTCTACGGCTGTGGCCGGCGGCCTCCGGGGGCTAGCATGCCGCCAAATCTTGCGTAGGCGGCCTCTCACAAGTCTGGAAGTGTTGTGGCGGTTGCAAACGCCCGGCACGCGCGTCCGGGGTGTGCCCCCCTCACGGACGGCGCCGCCGCCGGCACCTGGAGGGGGGAAACGGACGCGTGGGGTCTACACGGAGGGGATCTTGCTGTGGGTCTGGCCCTGATGTTGCTCCAAAGTGTTCCTATGGGCTGACCTAACACAACCGGCTGGGGTGGTCCACTGGTCAAAGCCCGTCCGTGCAAAGTCAAAGGGCTAGATCCCGTGGTCAAACGCTACAGGGTTAGGCGGGACGGGGGCACTGGGGGGGTAGCAATGCAACCGGAGCGTCGCACCGGGCCCTCATACATGCGCGGTGGTGTGGTGGCATGTTTGAAGAGGTGGGACGCATCTCCGGTGCGTGCCCCCCCCCTCACGGACGGCGATGACACGGTAGTAGACGTTCTGCGGTAACAATGCGGCGTCAATATTACTAAATACTCGGAGCGCGATAAAATCAAGAGTTTTTTTGCACGACGTGGGCACATGTGCTATAGGAACGATGGTATTTTTTCATAATTTTTCATGATGGAGAAGTATCCGAAAATTTCCCTCTACGCGGATTGCCCTTCGCGCGTCTACGGCTGTGGCCGGCGGCCTCCGGGGGCTAGCATGCCGCCAAATCTTGCGTAGGCGGCCTCTCACAAGTCTGGAAGTGTTGTGGCGGTTGCAAACGCCCGGCACGCGTGTACGGGTTGTGCCCCCCTCACGGACGGCGCCGCCGCCGACACTTGGAGGGGAGAAACAGACACGTGGGGTCTACACGGAGGGGATCTTGCTGTGGGTCTGGCCCGGATGTTGCTCCAAAGTGTTCCTATGGGCTGACCTAACACAACCGGCTAGGGAGGTCCACTGGTCAAAGCCCGTCCGTGCAAAGTCAAAGCGCTATATCCCGTGGTGAAACGCTACAGGGTTAGGCGGGACGGGGGCACTGGGGGTAGCAGTGCCACCGGAGCATCGCACCGGGCCCTCATACATGCATGGTGGTGTGGTGGCATGTCCGAAGAGGCGGGACGCATCTCCGGTGCGTGGCCCCCCCCCCTCACGGACGGTGATGACACGGTAGTAGACGTTCTGCGGTAACGATTCGGCGTCAATATTACTAAATACTCGGAGCGCGATAAAATCAAGAGTTTTTTTGCACGACGTGGGCACATGTGCTATAGGAACGATGGTATTTTTTCATAATTTTTGGTGATGGAGAAGTATCCAAAAAATTCCCTCTACGGGGATTGCCCTTCGCGCGTCTACGGCTCTGGCCGGTGGCCTCCGGGGGGTAGCATCCCGCCAAATCTTGCGTAGGCGGGCTCTCACAAGTCTGGAAGTGTTGTGGCGGTTGCAAACGCCCGGCACGCGTGTCCGGGATGTGCCCCCCCTCACGGACGGTGCTACCGCTGGCACCTGGAGGAGGGAAACGGACGCATGGGGTCTACACGGAGGGGATCTTGCTGTGGGTCTGGCCCGGATGTTGCTCCAAAGTGTTCCTATGGGCTGACCTAACACAACCGGGTGGGGAGGTCCACTGGTCAAAGCCCATCCGTGCAAAGTGAAAGGGCTAGATCCCGTGGTCAAACGCTATAGGGTTAGGCGGGACGGGGGCACTGGGGGTAGCAATGCCACCGGAGCGTCGCACCGGGCCCTCATACATGCGCAATGGTGTGGTGGCATTTCCGAAGAGGCGGGACGCGTCTCCGGTGCGTGGCCCCCCTCACGGACGGCGATGACACGGTAGTAGACGTTCTGCGATAACGATGCGGCGTCAATATTACTAAATACTCGGAGCGCGATAAAATCAAGAGTTTTTTTGCACGACATGGGCACATGTGCTATAGGAATGATGGTACTTTTTCATAATTTTTGGTGATGGAGAAGTATGCAAAAAATTCCCTCTACGCGGATTGCCCTTCGCGCGTCTACGGCTGTGGCCGGCGTCCTCCGGGGGCTAGCATGCCGCCAAATCTTGCGTAGGCCGCCTCTCACAAGTCTGGAAGTGTTGTGGCGGTTGCAAACGTCCGGCACGCGTGTCCGGGATGTGCCCCCCCTCATGGACGGTGCTGCCGCCGGAACCTGGAGGGGGGAAACAGACGCGTGGGGTCTACACGGAGGGGATCTTGCTGTGGGTCTGGCCCGGATGTTGCTCCAAAGTGATCCTATGGGCTGACCTAACACAACCGGGTGGGGAGGTCCACTGGTCAAAGCCCGTCCGTGCAAAGTCAAAGGGCTAGATCCCATGGTCAAACGTTACAGGGTTAGGCGGGACGAGGGCACTGGGGGCGTAGCAATGCCACCGGAGCGTCGCACCGGGCCCTCATACATGCACGGTGGTGTGGTGGCATGTCCGAAGAGGCGGGACGCGTCTCCGGTGCGTGGCCCCCCCTTCACGGACGGCGATGACACGGTAGTAGACGTTCTGCGCTAACGATGCGGCGTCCATATTACTAAATACTTGGAGCGCGATAAAATCAAGAGTTTTTTTGCACGACAAGGGCACATGTGCTATAGGAACGATTGTATTTTTTCATAGTTTTTGGTGATGGAGAAGTATCCGAAAAATTCCCTCTACGCGGATTGCCCTTCACGCATCTACGGCTGTGGCCGGCGGCCTCCGGGGGCTAGCATGCCGCCAAATCTTGCGTAGGCGGCCTCTCACAAGTCTGGAAGTGTTGTGGCGGTTGCAAACGCCCGGCACACGTGTCCAGGATGTGCCCCCCCCTCACGGACGGCGCTGCCGCCGGCACCTGGAGGGGGGAAACGGACGCGTGGGGTCTACACGGAGGAGATCTTGCTGTGGGTCTGGCCCGGATGTTGCTCCAAAGTGTTCCTATGGGCTGACCTAACACAACCGGGTGGGGAGGTCCACTGGTCAAAGCCCTTCCGTGCAAAGTCAAAGGGCTAGATCCCGTGGTCAAACGCTACAGGGTTAGGCGGGACGGGGGCACTTGGGGGGGGG
>NW_021208799.1:14363-24170 GCF_002162155.2 Triticum dicoccoides
GGGGGGGGGTAGCAATGCCACCGGAGCATCGCACCGGGCCCTCATACATGCGCGGTGGTGTGGTGGCATGACCGAAGAGGCGGGACGCGTCTCCGGTGCATGGCCCCCCCTCACGGACGGCGATGACACGGTAGTAGACGTTCTGCGGTAACGATGCGGCGTCAATATTACTAAATACTCGGAGCGTGATAAAATCATGAGTTTTTTTGCATGACGTGGGCACATGTGCTATAGGAACGATGGTATTTTTTTCATAATTTTTGGTGATGGAGAAGTATCCGAAAAATTCCCTCTACGTGGATTGCCCTTCGCGCGTCTACGGGTGTGGCCGGCAGCCTCCGGGGGCTAGCATGCCGCCAAATCTTGCGTAGGCGGCCTCTCACAAGCCTGGAAGTGTTGTGGCGGTTGCAAACGCCCGGCACGCGTGTCCGGGGTGTGCCCTCCCTCACGGACGCCACCACCGCCGGCACATGGAGGGGGGAAACGGACGCGTGGGGTCTACACGGAGGGGATCTTGCTATGGGTCTGGCCCGGATGTTGCTCCAAAGTGTTCCTATGGGCTGAACTAACACAACCGGGTGGGGAGGTCCACTGGTCAAAGCCCGTCCGTGCAAAGTCAAAGGGCTAGATCCCGTGGTCAAATGCTACAGGGTTAGGCGGGACGGGGGCACTGGGGGGGGGGTAGCAATGCCACCGAAGTGTCGCACCGGCCCCTCATACATGCGCGGTGGTGTGGTGGAATGTCTGAAGAGGCGGGACGCGTCTCTGGTGCGTGGCTCCCCCTCACGGACGGCGATGACACGGTAGTAGACGTTCTGCGGTAACGATGCGGCGTCAATATTACTAAATACTCGGAGCACGATAAAATCAAGAGTTTTTTTGCACGACATGGGCACATGTGCTATGGGAACGATGGTATTTTTACATAATTTTTGGTGATGGAGAAGTATCCGAAAAATTCCCTCTACGCGGATTGCCCTTCGCGCATCTACGGCTGTGGCCGGCGGCCTCCGGGGCTAGCATGCCGCCAAATCTTGCGTAGGCGGCCTCTCACAAGTCTGGAAGTGTTGTGGCGGTTGCAAACGCCCGGCACGTGTGTCCGAGGTGTGCCCCCCTCACGGACGGCGCTGCCGCCGGCACCTGGAGGGGGGAAACGGACGCGTGGGGTCTACACGGAGGGGATCTTGCTGTGGGTCTGGGCCGGATGTTGCTCCAAAGTGTTCCTATGGGCTGACCTAACACAACCGGGTGGGGAGGTCCACTGGTCAAAGCCCGTCCGTGCAAAGTCAAAGGGCTAGATCCCGTGGTCAAACGCTACAGGGTTAGGCGGTACGGGGGCACTAGGGGAGGGGGGTAGCAATGCCACCGGAGCGTCGCACCGGGCCCTCATACATGCGCGGTGGTGTGGTGGAATGTTCGAAGAGGCGGGACGCGTCTCCGGTGCGTGCCCCCCCCCCTCACGGACGGTGATGACACGGTAGTAGACGTTCTGCGGTAACGATGCGCATCAATATTACTAAATACTCGGAGGCGATGAAATCATGAGTTTTTTTGCACGACGTGGGCACATGTGCTATAGGAACGATGGTATTTTTTTCATAATTTTTGGTGCTGGAGAAGTATCCCAAAAATTCCCTCTACGCGGATTGCCCTTCGCGCGTCTACTGCTGTGGACGGCGGCCTCCGGGGGCTAGCATGCCGCCAAATCTTGCGTAGGCGGCCTCTCACAAGTATGGAAGTGTTGTGGCGGTTGCAAACGCCCGGCACGCGTGTCCGGGGTGTGCCCCCCTCACGGACGGCGCCACCGCCGGCACATGGAGGGGGGAAACGGACGCGTGGGGTCTACACGGAGGGGATCTTGCTATGGGTCTGGCCCGGATGTTGCTCCAAAGTGTTCCTATGGGCTGACCTAACACAACCGGGTGGGGAGGTCCACTGGTCAAAGCCCGTCCGTGCAAAGTCAAAGGGCTAGATCACGTGGTCAAACGCTACAGGGTTAGGCGGGACGGGGGCACTGGGGGTAGCAATGCCACCGGTGCATCGCACCGGGCCCTCATACATGCGCGGTGGTGTGGTGGAATGTCCGAAGAGGCGGGACGCGTCTCCGGTGCGTGGCCCCCCCTCACGGACGGCGATGACATGGTAGTAGACGTTCTGCGGTAACGATGCGGCGTCAATATTACTAAATACTCGGAGCGCGATAAAACCATGAGTTTTTTTGCACGACGTGGAAACATGTGCTATAGGAACGATGGTATTTTTTCAAAAAAATTGGTGATGGAGAAGTATCCGAAAAATTCCCTCTACGCGGATTGCCCTTTGCGCGTCTACGGCTGTGGCCGGCGGCCTCCGGGGGCTAGCATGCCGCCAAATCTTGCGTAGGCGGCCTCTCACAAGTCTGGAAGTGTTGTGGCGGTTGCAAACGCCCGGCACGCGTGTCCGGGGTGTGCCCCCCTCATGGACGGTGCTGCCGCCGGCACCTGGAGGGGGGAAATGGACGCGTGGGGTCTACACGGAGGGGATCTTGCTGTGGGTCTGGCCCTGATGTTGCTCCAAAGTGTTCCTATGGGCTGACCTAACACAACCGGGTGGGGAGGTCCACTGGTCAAAGCCCGTCCGTGCAAAGTCAAAGGGCTAGATCCCGTGGTCAAACGCTACAGGGTTAGGCGGGACGTGGGCACTGGGGGTAGCAATGCCATCGGAGTGTCGCACCGGGCCCTCATACATGCGCGGTGGTGTGGTGGAATGTCCGAAGAGGCGGGACGCGTCTCCGGTGCGTGCCCCCCCCCCCTCACGGACGGCGATGACACGGTAGTAGACGTTCTGCGGTAACGATGCGGCGTCAATATTACTAAATACTCGGAGCGCGATAAAATCATGAGTTTTTTTGCACGACATGGGAACATGTGCTATAGGAACGATGTCATTTTTTCATAATTTTTGGTGATGGAGAAGTATCCGAAAAATTCCCTCTACGCGGATTGCCCTTCGTGCGTCTACGGCTGTGGTCGGCGGCCTCCGGGGGCTAGCATGCCGCCAAATCTTGCGTAGGCGGCCTCTCACAAGTCTGGAAGTGTTGTGGCGGTTGCAAACGCCCGGCACGCGTGTCCGGGGTGTGCCCCCCTCATGGACGGCGCTGCCGCCGGCATCTGGAGGGGGGAAACGGACGCGTGGGGTCTACACGGAGGGGATCTTGCTGTGGGTCTGGCCCGGATGTTGCTCCAAAGTGTTCCTATGGGCTGACCTAACACAACCGGGTGGGGAGGTCCACTGGTCAAAGCCCGTCCGTGCAAAGTCAAAGGGCTAGATCCCGTGGTCAAACGCTACAGGGTTAGGCGGGACGGGTGCACTGGGGGTAGCAATCCCACCGGAGCGTTGCACCGGGCCCTCATACATGCACGGTGGTGTGGTGGCATGTCCGACGAGGCGGGACGCGTCTCCGGTGCGTGCCCCCCCTCACGGACGGCGATGACACGGTAGTAGACGTTCTGCGGTAACGATGCGGCGTCAATATTACTAAATACTCGGAGCGCGATAAAATATGAGTTTTTTTGCACGACGTGGGCACATGTGCTATAGGAACGATGGTATTTTTTCATAATTTTTGCTGATGGAGAAGTATCCGAAAAATTCCCTCTATGCGGATTGCCCTTCGCGCGTCTACGGCTGTGGCCGGCGGCCTCCGGGGGCTAGCATGCCGCCAAATCTTGCGTAGGCGGCCTCTCACAAGTCTGGAAGTGTTGTGGCGGTTGCAAACGCCCGGCACGCGTGTCCGGGATGTGCCCCCCTCACGGACGGTGCCGCCGCCGGCACCTGGAGGGGGGAAACGGACGCGTGGGGTCTACACGGAGGGGATCTTGCTGTGGGTCTGGCCCTGATGTTGCTCCAAAGTGTTCCTATGGGCTGACCTAACACAACTGGGTGGGGAGGTCCACTGGTCAAAGCCCGTCCGTGCAAAGTCAAAGGGCTAGATCACGTGGTCAAACGCTACAGAGTTAGGTGGGACGGGGGCACTGGGGGTAGCAATGCAACCGGAGCGTCGCACCGGGCCCTCATACA
Organism: Triticum dicoccoides; assembly: GCF_002162155.2. Classification (NCBI taxonomy): domain Eukaryota; kingdom Viridiplantae; phylum Streptophyta; class Magnoliopsida; order Poales; family Poaceae; genus Triticum; species Triticum dicoccoides. The sequence goes on from NW_021208799.1 coordinate 18,423, forward strand.
TGCGCGGTGGTGTGGTGGCATGTCCGAAGAGGTGGGACGCGTCTCCGGTGCGTGCCCCCCCCTCACGGACGGCGATGACACGGTAGTAGACGTTCTGCGGTAACGATGCGGCGTCAATATTACGAAATACTCGGAGCACGATAAAATCAAGAGTTTTTTGCAAGACGTGGGCACATGTGCTATAGGAACGACGGTAGTTTTTCATAATTTTTGGTGATGGAGAAGTATCCGAAAAATTCCCTCTACGCGGATTGCACTTTGCGCGTCTACGGCTGTGGCCGGCGGCCTCCGGGGGCTAGCATGCCGCCAAATCTTGCGTAGGCGGCCTCTCACAAGTCTGGAAGTGTTGTGGCGGTTGCAAACGCCCGGCACGCGTGTCCGGGGTGTGCCCCCCTCACGGATGGCGCCGCCGCCGGCACTTGGAGGGGAGAAACGGACACGTGGGGTCTACACGGAGGGGATCTTGCTGTGGGTCTGGCCCGGATGTTGCTCCAAAGTGTTCCTATGGGCTGACCTAACACAACCAGCTGGGGAGGTCCACTGGTCAAAGCCCGTCCGTGCAAAGTCAAAGGGCTATATCCCGTGGTGAAACGCTACAGGGTTAGGCGGGACGGGGGCACTGGGGGGTAGCAATGCCACCGGAGCATCGCACCGGGCCCTCATACATGCGCGGTGGTGTGGTGGCATGTCCGAAGAGGTGGGACGCGTCTCCGGTGTGTGGCCCCCCCTCACGGACGGTGATGACACGGTAGTAGACATTCTGCGGTAACGATGCTGCGTCAATATTACTAAATACTCGGAGCGCGATAAAATCAAGAGTTTTTTTGCACGACATGGGCACATGTGCTATAGGAACGATGGTATTTTTTCATAATTTTTGGTGATGGAGAAGTATCCGAAAAGTTCCCTCTATGCGGACTGCCCTTTGCGCGTCTTAGGCTGTGGCCGGCGGCCTCCGGGGGCTAGCATGCCGCCAAATCTTGCGTAGGCGGCCTATCACAAGTCTGGAAGTGTTGTGGCGGTTGCAAACGCCCGACAGGCGTGTCTGGGGTGTGCCCCCCCTCACGGACGGCGCTGCCGCCGGCACCTGGAGGGGGAAACGGACGCGTGGGGTCTACACGGAGGGGATCTTGCTGTGGGTCTGGCCCGGATGTTGCTCCAAAGTGTTCCTATGGGCTGACCTAACCCAACCGGGGGGGGAGGTCCACTGGTCAAAGCCCGTCCGTGCAAAGTCAAAGGGCTAGATCCCGTGGTCAAACGCTACAGGGTTAGGCGGGACGGGGGCACTGGGGGTAGCAATGCAACCGGAGCGTCGCACCGGGCCCTCATACATGCGCGGTGGTGTGGTGGCATGTCCGAAGAGGTGGGACGCGTCTCCGGTGCGTGCCCCCCCCCCTGACGGACGCCGATGACACGGTAGTAGACGTTCTGCGATAACGATGCGGCGTCAATATTACTAAATACTCGGAGCGCGATAAAATCAAGAGTTTTTTTGCACGACGTGGGCACATGTGCTATAGGAACGATGGTATGTTTTCATAATTTTTGGTGATGAAGAAGTATCCGAAAAATTCACTCTACGCGGATTGCCCTTCGCGCGTCTACGGCTGTGGCCGGCGTCCTCCGGGGGCTAGCATGCCGCCAAATCATGCGTAGGCGGCCTCTCACAAGTCTGGAAGTGTTGTGGCGGTTGCAAACGCCCGACACGCGTGTCCGGGGTGTGCCCCCCTCACGGATGGCGCCGCCGCCGGCACTTGGAGGGGAGAAACGGACACGTGGGGTCTACACGGAGGGGATCTTGCTGTGGGTCTGGCCCGGATGTTGCTCCAAAGTGTTCCTATGGGCTGACCTAACACAACCGGCTGGGGAGGTCCACTAGTCAAAGCCCGTCCGTGCAAAGTCAAAGGGCTAGATCCCATGGTCAAACGCTACATGGTTAGGCGGGACGAGGGCACTGGGGGCGTAGCAATGCCACCGGAGCGTCGCACCGGGCCCTCATACATGCGCGGTGGTGTGGTGGCATGTCCGAAGAGGCGGGACGCATCTCCGGTGCATGGCCCCCCCTTCACGGACGGCGATGACACGGTAGTAGACGTTGTGCGCTAACGATGCGGCGTCCATATTACTAAATACTTGGAGCACGATAAAATCAAGAGTTTTTTTGCACGACATGAGCACATGTGCTATAGGAACGATGGTATTTTTTCATAATTTTAGGTGATGGAGAAGTATCCGAAAAATTCCCTCTACACGGATTGCCCTTCGCGCGTCTACGGTTGTGGCCGGCGGCCTCCGGGGCTAGCATGCTGCCAAATCTTGTGGAGGTGGCCTCTCACAAGTCTGGAAGTGTTGTGGCAGTTGCAAACGCCCGGCACGCGTGTCCGGGATGTGGCCCCCCTCACGGACGGCGCTGCCGCCGGCACCTAGAGGGGGGAAACAGACGCGTGGGGTCTACACGGAGGGGATCTTGCTGTGGGTCTGGCCCAGATGTTGCTCGAAAGTGTTCCTATGGGCTGACCTAACACAACCGGGTGGGGAGGTCCACTAGCCAAAGCCCTTCCGTGCAAAGTCAAAGGGCTAGATCCCGTGGTCAAACGCTACAGGGTTAGGCGGGACGGGGGCACTTGGGGTAGCAATGCCATCGGAGCGTCACACCGGTCCCTCATACATGCGCGGTGGTGTGGTGGCATGTCCAAAGAGGCGGGACGCGTCTCCGGTGCGTGGCCCCCCCTCACGGACGGCGATGACACGGTAGTAGACGTTCTGCGGTAACGATGCGGCGTCAATATTACTAAATACTCGTAGCGCGATAAAATCAAGAGTTTTTTTGCACGACGTGGGCACATGTGCTATAGTAATGATGGTATTTTTTCATAATTTTTGGTGATGGAGAAGTATCCGAAAAATTCCCTCTATGCGGATTGCCCTTCGTGCGTCTACGGCTGTGGCCGGCGGCCTCCGGGGGCTAGCATGCCGCCAAATCTTGCGTAGGCGGCCTCTCACAAGTCTGGAAGTGTTGTGGCGGTTGCAAACGCCCGGCACGCATGTCCGGGGTGTGCCCCCCCTCACGGACGGCGCCGCCGCCGGCACCTGGAGGGGGGAAACGGACGCGTGGGGTCTACACGGAGGGGATCTTGCTGTGGGTCTGGCCCTGATGTTGCTCCAAAGTGTTCCTATGGGCTGACCAAACACAACCGGGTGGGGAGGTCTACTGGTCAAAGCCCGTCCGTGCAAAGTCAAAGGGCTAGATCCCGTGGTCAAACGCTACAGGGTTAGGCGGGACGGGGGCACTGGGGGTAGCAATGCAACCGGAGCGTCGCACCGGGCCCTCATACATGCGCGGTGGTGTGGTGGCATGTCCGAAGAGGTGGGACGCGTCTCCGGTGCGTGCCCCCCCCCCCCGTGACGGACGGCGATGACACGGTAGTAGACGTTCTGCGATAACGATGCGGCGTCAATATTACTAAATACTCGGAGCGCGATAAAATCAAGAGTTTTTTTGCACGACGTGGGCACATGTGCTATAGGAACGATGGTATGTTTTCATAATTTTTGGTGATGGAGAAGTATCCGAAAAATTCACTCTACGCGGATTGCCCTTCGCGCGTCTACGGCTGTGGCCGGCGTCCTCCGAGGGCTAGCATGCCGCCAAATCATGCGTAGGCGGCCTCTCACAAGTCTGGAAGTGTTGTGGCGGTTGCAAACGCCCGGCACGCGTGTCCGGGGTGTGCCCTCCTCACGGATGGCGCCGCCGCCGGCACTTGGAGGGGAGAAACGGACACGTGGGGTCTACACGGAGGGGATCTTGCTGTGGGTCTGGCCCGGATGTTGCTCCAAAGTGTTCCTATGGGCTGACCTAACACAACCGGCTGGGGAGGTCCACTAGTCAAAGCCCGTCCGTGCAAAGTCAAAGGGCTAGATCCCATATTCAAACGCTACATGGTTAGGCGGGACGAGGGCACTGGGGGCGTAGCAATGCCACCGGAGCGTCGCACCGGGCCCTCATACATGCGCGGTGGTGTGGTGGCATGTCCGAAGAGGCGGGACGCATCTCCGGTGCGTGGCCCCCCCTTCACGGACGGTGATGACACGGTAGTAGACGTTCTGCGCTAACGATGCGGCGTCCATATTACTAAATACTTGGAGCACGATAAAATCAAGAGTTTTTTTGCACGACATGAGCACATGTGCTATAGGAACGATGGTATTTTTTCATAATTTTTGGTGATGGAGAAGTATCCGAAAAATTCCCTTTACACGGATTGCCCTTCGCGCGTCTACGGCTGTGGCCGGCGGCCTCCGGGGCTAGCATGCTGCCAAATCTTGTGGAGGCGGTCTCTCACAAGTCTGGAAGTGTTGTGGCGGTTGCAAACGCCCGGCACGCGTGTCCGGGATGTGGCCCCCCTTACGGACGGCGCTGCCGCCGGCACCTGGAGGGGGGAAACAGACGCGTGGGGTCTACACGGAGGGGATCTTGCTGTGGGTCTGGCCCAGATGTTGCTCGAAAGTGTTCCTATGGGCTGACCTAACACAACCGGGTGGGGAGGTCCACTCGCCAAAGCTCTTCCGTGCAAAGTCAAAGGGCTAGATCCCGTGGTCAAACGCTACAGGGTTAGGCGGGACGGGGGCACTGGGGGTAGCAATGCCATCGGAGCGTCGCACCGGTCCCTCATACATGCGCGGTGGTGTGGTGGCATGTCCGAAGAGGCGGGACGCGTCTCCGGTGCGTGGCCCCCCCTCACGGACGGCGATGACACGGTAGTAGACGTTCTGCGGTAACGATGCGGCGTCAATATTACTAAATACTCGTAGCGCGATAAAATCATGAGTTTTTTTGCACGACGTGGGCACATGTGCTATAGTAATGATGGTATTTTTTCATAATTTTTGGTGATGGAGAAGTATCCGAAAAATTCCCTCTACGCGGATTGCCCTTCGCGCGTCTACGGCTGTGGCCGGTGGCCTCCGGGGGCTAGCATGCCGCCAAATCTTGCGTAGGCGGCCTCTCACAAGTCTGGAAGTGTTGTGGTGGTTGCAAACGCCCGGCACGCGTGTCCGGGGTGTGCCTCCCTCACGGACGGCGCCGCCGCCGGCACTTGGAGGGGGGAAACGGACGCGTGGGGTCTACACGGAGGGCATCTTGCTGTGGGTCTGGCCCGGATGTTGCTCCAAAGTGTTCCTATGGGCTGACCTAACACAACCGGGTGGGGAGGTCCACTGGTCAAAGCCCGTCCGTGCAAAGTCAAAGGGCTAGATCCCATGGTCAAACGCTACATGGTTAGGCGGGACGAGGGCACTGGGGGCGTAGCAATGCCACCGGAGCTCGCACCGGGCCCTCATACATGCGCGGTGGTGTGGTGGCATGTCCGAAGAGGCGAGACGCGTCTCCGGTGCGTGGCCCCCCCTCACGGACGGCGATGACACGGTAGTAGACGTTCTGCGGTAACGATGCAGCGTCAATATTACTAAATACTCGGAGCGTGATAAAATCATGAGTTCTTTTGCACGACGTGGGAACATGTGCTATAGGAACGATGTCATCTTTTCATAATTTTTGGTGATGGAGAAGTATCCGAAAAATTCCCTCTACGCGGATTGCCCTTCATGCGTCTACGGCTGTGGCCGGCGGCCTCCGGGGGCTAGCATGCCGCCAAATCTTGCGTAGGCGGCCTCTCACAAGTCTGGAAGTGTTGTGGCGGTTGCAAACGCCCGGCACGCGTGTCCGGGGTGTGCCCCCCTCATGGACGG
>NW_021208799.1:25003-30666 GCF_002162155.2 Triticum dicoccoides
CCCCCCCATCACGGACGGCGATCACACGGTAGTAGACGTTCTGCGGTAACGATGCGGCGTCAATATTACTAAATACTCGGAGCGTGATAAAATCATGAGTTCTTTTGCACGACGTGGGAACATGTGCTATAGGAACGATGTCATTTTTTCATAATTTTTGGTGATGGAGAAGTATCCGAAAAATTCCCTCTACGCGGATTGCCCTTCGTGCATCTATGGCTGTGGCCGGCGGCCTCCGGGGGCTAGCATGCCGCCAAATCTTGCGTAGGCGGCCTCTCACAAGTCTGGAAGTGTTGTGGCGGTTAAAAACGCCCGGCACGCGTGTCTGGGGTGTGCCCCCCCTCATGGACGGCGCTGCCGCCGGCACCTGGAGGGGGGAAACGGACGCGTGGGGTCTACACGGAGGGGATCTTGCTGTGGGTCTGGCCCGGATGTTGCTCCAAAGTGTTCCTATGGGCTGACCAAACACAATCGGGTGGGGAGGTCCACTGGTCAAAGCCCGTCCATGCAAAGTCAAAGGGCTAGATCCCGTGGTCAAACGCTACAGGGTTAGGCGGGACGGGGGCACTGGGGGGTAGCAATGCAACCGGAGCGTCGCACCGGGCCCTCATGCATGCGCGGTGGTGTGGTGGCATGTCCGAAGAGGTGGGACGCGTCTCCGGTGCGTGCCCCCCCCCCCCTCACGGGCGGCGATGACACGGTAGTAGACGTTCTGCGGTAACGATGCGGCGTCAATATTACTAAATACTCGGAGCGCGATAAAATCAAGAGTTTTTTTGCATGACGTGGGCACATGCGCTATAGGAACGATGGTATTTTTTCATAATTTTTGGTGATGGAGAAGTATCCGAAAAATTCCCTCTACGCGGATTGCCCTTCGCGCGTCTACGGCTGTGGCCGGCGGCCTCCGGGGGCTAGCATGCCGCCAAATCTTGCGTAGGCGGCCTCTCACAAGTCTGGAAGTGTTGTGGCGGTTGCAAACGCCCGGCACGCGTGTCTGGGGTGTGCCCCCCTCACGGACGGCGCCGCCGCCGGCACTTGGAGGGGAGAAACGGACACGTGGGGTCTACACGGAGGGGATCTTGCTGTGGGTCTGGCCCGGATGTTGCTCCAAAGTGTTCCTATGGGCTGACCTAACACAACCGGCTGGGGAGGTCCACTGGTCAAAGCCCGTTCGTGCAAAGTCAAAGGGCTATATCCCGTGGTGAAACGCTACAGGGTTACGCGGGACGGGGGCACTGGGGGGTAGCAATGCCACCGGAGCATCGCACCGGGCCCTCATACATGCGCGGTGGTGTGGTGGCATGTCCGAAGAGGCGGGACACGTCTCCGGTGCGTGGCCCCCCCTCACGGACGGTGATGACACGGTAGTAGACATTCTGCGGTAACGATGCGGCGTCAATATTACTAAATACTCGGAGCGTGATAAAATCAAGAGTTTTGTTGCACGACATGGGCACATGTGCTATAGGAACGATGGTATTTTTTCATAATTTTTGGTGATGGAGAAGTATACGAAAAATTCCCTCTATACGGATTGCCCTTCGCGCGTCTACGACTGTGGCCGGCGGCCTCCGGGGGCTAGCATGGCGCCAAATCTTGCGTAGGCGGCCTCTCACAAGTCTGGAAGTGTTGTGGCGGTTGCAAACGCCCGGCACGCGTGTCCGGGGTGTGCCCCCCCTCACGGACGGCGCTGCCGCTGGCACCTGGAGGGGGGAAACGGACGCGTGGGGTCTACACGGAGGGGATCTTGCTGTGGGTCGGCCCGGATGTTGCTCCAAAGTGTTCCTATGGGCTGACCTAACACAACCGGGTGGGAAGGTCCACTGGTCAAAGCCCGTCCGTGCAAAGTCAAAGGGCTAGATCCCGTGGTCAAACGCTACAGGGTTAGGCAGGACGGGGGCACTGGGCGTAGCAATGCCACCGGAGTGTCGCACCGGGCCCTCATACATGCGGGGTGGTGTGGTGGCATGTCCGAAGAGGCGGGACGAGTCTCCGGTGCGTGGCCCCCCCTCACGGACGGTGATGACACGGTAGTAGACGTTCTGCGGTAACGATGCGGCGTCAATATTACTAAATACTCGGAGCGCGATAAAAGCATGAGTTTTTTTGCACGACGTGGGAACATGTGCTATAGGAACAATGGTATTTTTTCATAATTTTTGGTGATGGAGAAGTATCCGAAAATTTCCCTCTACGCAGATTGCCCTTCGTGCGTCTACGGCTGTGGCCGGCGGCCTCCGGGGGCTAGCATGCCGCCAAATCTTGCGTAGGCGGCCTCTCACAAGTCTGGAAGTGTTGTGGCGGTTGCAAATTCCCGGCACGTGTCCGGGGTGTGCCCCCCCCTCATGGACGGCGCTGCCGCCAGCATCTGGAGGGGGGAAACGGACGCGTGGGGTCTACACGGAGGGGATCTTGCTGTGGGTCTGGCCCGGATGATGCTCCAAAGTGTTCCTACGGGCTGACCTAACACAACCGGGTGGGGAGGTCCACTGGTCAAAGCCCGTCCGTGCAAAGTCAAAGGGCTAGATCCCGTGGTCAAACGCTACAGGGTTAGGCGAGACGGGGGCACTGGGGGGTAGCAATCCCACCGGAGCGTCGCATCGGGCCCTCATACATGCGCGGTGGTGTGGTGGCATGTCCGAAGAGGCGGGACGCGTCTCCGGTGCGTGCCCCCCCTCACGGATGGCGATGACACGGTAGTAGACGTTCTGCGGTAACAATGCGGCGTCAATATTACTAAATACTCGTAGCGCGATAAAATCATGAGTCTTTTTGCACAACGTGGGCACACGTGCTATAGGAACGATGGTATTCTTTCATAATTTTTGGTGATGGAGAAGTATCCGAAAAATTCCCTCTACGCGGATTGCCCTCCGCGCGTCTACGGCTGTGGCCGGCGGCCTCCGGGGGCTAGCATGCCGCCAAATCTTGCGTAGGCGGCCTCTCACAAGTCTGGAAGTGTTGTGGCGGTTGCAAACGCCCGGCACGCGCGTCCGGGGTGTGCCCCCCTCACGGACGGCGCCGCCGCCGGCACCTGGAGGGGGGAAACGGACGCGTGGGGTCTACACGGAGGGGATCTTGCTGTGGGTCTGGCCCTGATGTTGCTCCAAAGTGTTCCTATGGGCTGACCTAACACAACCGGCTGGGGTGGTCCACTGGTCAAAGCCCGTCCGTGCAAAGTCAAAGGGCTAGATCCCGTGGTCAAACGCTACAGGGTTAGGCGGGACGGGGGCACTGGGGGGTAGCAATGCAACCGGAGCGTCGCACCGGGCCCTCATACATGCGCGGTGGTGTGGTGGCTTGTTCGAAGAGGTGGGACGCGTCTCCGATGCGTGCCCCCCCCCTCACGGACGGCGATGACACGGTAGTAGACGTTCTGCGTTAACAATGCGGCGTCAATATTACTAAATACTCGGAGCGCGATAAAATCAAGAGTTTTTTTGCACGACGTGGGCACATGTGCTATAGGAACGATGGTATTTTTTCATAATTTTTCATGATGGAGAAGTATCCGAAAATTTCCCTCTACGCGGATTGCCCTTCGCGCGTCTACGGCTGTGGCCGGCGGCCTCCGGGGGCTAGCATGCCGCCAAATCTTGCGTAGGCGGCCTCTCACAAGTCAGGAAGTGTTGTGGCGGTTGCAAACGCCCGGCACGCGTGTACGGGGTGTGCCCCCCTCACGGACGGCGCCGCCGCCGACACTTGGAGGGGAGAAACAGACACGTGGGGTCTACACGGAGGGGATCTTGCTGTGGGTCTGGCCCGGATGTTGCTCCAAAGTGTTCCTATGGGCTGACCTAACACAACCGGCTAGGGAGGTCCACTGGTCAAAGCCCGTCCGTGCAAAGTCAAAGCGCTATATCCCGTGGTGAAACGCTACAGGGTTAGGCGGGACGGGGGCACTGGGGGTAGCAGTGCCACCGGAGCATCGCACCGGGCCCTCATACATGCATGGTGGTGTGGTGGCATGTCCGAAGAGGCGGGACGCATCTCCGGTGCGTGGCCCCCCCCTCACGGACGGTGATGACACGGTAGTAGACGTTCTGCGGTAACGATGCGGCGTCAATATTACTAAATACTCGGAGCGCGATAAAATCAAGAGTTTTTTTGCACGACGTGGGCTCATGTGCTATAGGAACGATGGTATTTTTTCATAATTTTTGGTGATGGAGAAGTATCCAAAAAATTCCCTCTACGCGGATTGCCCTTCGCGCGTCTACGGCTCTGGCCGGTGGCCTCCGGGGGGTAGCATGCCGCCAAATCTTGCGTAGGCGGGCTCTCACAAGTCTGGAAGTGTTGTGGCGGTTGCAAACGCCCGGCACGCGTGTCCGGGATGTGCCCCCCCTCACGGACGGTGCTGCCGCTGGCACCTGGAGGAGGGAAACGGACGCATGGGGTCTACACGGAGGGGATCTTGCTGTGGGTCTGGCCCGGATGTTGCTCCAAAGTGTTCCTATGGGCTGACCTAACACAACCGGGTGGGGAGGTCCACTGGTCAAAGCCCATCCGTGCAAAGTGAAAGGGCTAGATCCCGTGGTCAAACGCTATAGGGTTAGGCGGGACGGGGGCACTGGGGGTAGCAATGCCACCGGAGCGTCGCACCGGGCCCTCATACATGCGCAATGGTGTGGTGGCATCTCCGAAGAGGCGGGACGCGTCTCCGGTGCGTGGCCCCCCTCACGGACGGCGATGACACGGTAGTAGACGTTCTGCGATAACGATGCGGCGTCAATATTACTAAATACTCGGAGCGCGATAAAATCAAGAGTTTTTTTGCACGACATGGGCACATGTGCTATAGGAACGATGGTACTTTTTCATAATTTTTGGTGATGGAGAAGTATCCAAAAAATTCCCTCTACGCGGATTGCCCTTCGCGCGTCTACGGCTGTGGCCGGCGTCCTCCGGGGGCTAGCATGCCGCCAAATCTTGCGTAGGCCGCCTCTCACAAGTCTGGAAGTGTTGTGGCGGTTGCAAACGCCCGGCACGCGTGTCCGGGATGTGCCCCCCCTCATGGACGGTGCTGCCGCCGGAACCTGGAGGGGGGAAACAGACGCGTGGGGTCTACATGGAGGGGATCTTGCTGTGGGTCTGGCCCGGATGTTGCTCCAAAGTGTTCCTATGGGCTGACCTAACACAACCGGGTGGGGAGGTCCACTGGTCAAAGCCCGTCCGTGCAAAGTCAAAGGGCTAGATCCCATGGTCAAACGTTACAGGGTTAGGCGGGACGAGGGCACTGGGGGCGTAGCAATGCCACCGGAGCGTCGCACCGGGCCCTCATACATGCACGGTGGTGTGGTGGCATGTCCGAAGAGGCGGGACGCGTCTCCGGTGCGTGGCCCCCCCTTCACGGACGGCGATGACACGGTAGTAGACGTTCTGCGCTAACGATGCGGCGTCCATATTACTAAATACTTGGAGCGCGATAAAATCAAGTGTTTTTTTGCACGACAAGGGCACATGTGCTATAGGAACGATTGTATTTTTTCATAGTTTTTGGTGATGGAGAAGTATCCGAAAAATTCCCTCTACGCGGATTGCCCTTCACGCATCTACGGCTGTGGCCGGCGGCCTCCGGGGGCTAGCATACCGCCAAATCTTGCGTAGGCGGCCTCTCACAAGTCTGGAAGTGTTGTGGCGGTTGCAAACGCCCGGCACAC
>NW_021208799.1:32927-36898 GCF_002162155.2 Triticum dicoccoides
GTCGCACCGGGCCCTCATACATGCGCGGTGGTGTGGTGGAATGTCCGAAGAGGCGGGACGCGTCTCCGGTGCGTGGCCCCCCCTCACGGACCGCGATGACACGGTAGTAGACGTTCTGCGGTAACGATGCGGCGTCAATATTACTAAATACTCGGAGCGCGATAAAATGAAGAGTTTTTTTGCACGACAAGGGCACATGTGCTATAGGAACGATGGTATTTTTTTAAAAAAAATGGATATGGAGAAGTATCCGAAAAATTCCCTCTACGCGGATTGCTCGTCGCGCGTCTACGGCTGTGGCCGGCGGCCTCCGGGGGCTAGCATGCCGCCAAATCTTGCGTAGGCGGCCTCTCACAAGTCTGGAAGTGTTGTGGCGGTTGCAAACGCCCGGCACGCGTGTCCGGGGTGTGCCCCCTCTCACGGACGGCGCCGCCGCCGGCACATGGAGGGGGGAAACGGACGCGTGGGGTCTACACGGAGGGGATCTTGCTGTGGGTCTGGCCCGGATGTTGCTCCAAAGTGTTCCTATGGGCTGACATAACACAACCGGGTGGGGAGGTCCACTGGTCAAAGCCCGTCCGTGCAAAGTCAAAGGGCTAGATCCCGTGGTCAAACGCTACAGGGTTAGGCGGGACGGGGACACTTGGGGTAGCAATGCCATCGGAGCGTCGCATCGGTCCCTCATACATGCGCGGTGGTGTGGTGACATGTCCGAAGAGGTGGGACGCGTCTCCGGTGCGTGCCCCCCCCCCTCACGGACGGCGATGACACGGTAGTAGCCGTTCTGCGGTAACGATGCGGCGTCAATATTACTAAATACTCGGAGCGCGATAAAATCATGAGTTTTTTTGCACGACGTGGGCACATGTGCTATAGGAATGATGGTATTTTCTCATAATTTTTGGTGATGGAGAAGTATCCGAAAAATTCCCTCTACGCGGATTGCCCTTCGCGCGTCTACGGCTGTGGCCGGCGGCCTCCGGGGGCTAGCATGCCGCCAAATCTTGCGTAGGCGGCCTCTCACAAGTCTAGAAGTGTTGTGGCGGTTGCAAACGCCCGGCATGCGTGTCTGGGGTGTGCCCCCCCTCACGGACAGCGCCGCCGCCGGCACTTGGAGGGGGGAAACGGACGCGTGGGGTCTACACGGAGGGGATCTTGCTGTGGGTCTGGCCCGGATGTTGCTCCAAAGTGTTCCTATGGGCTGACCTAACACAACCGGGTGGGGAGGTCCACTGGTCAAAGCCCGTCCATGCAAAGTCAAAGGGCTAGATCCCGTGGTCAAACGCTATAGGGTTAGGCAGGACGGGGGCACTGGGGGTAGCAATGCCACCGGAGTGTCGCATCGGGCCCTCATACATGCGGGGTGGTGTGGTGGCATGTCCGAAGAGGCGGGACGCGTCTCCGGTGCGTGGCCCCCCCCTCACGGACGGCGATGACACGGTAGTAGACGTTCTGCTGTAACGATGCGGCGTCAATATTACTAAATACTCGGAGCGCGATAAAATCATGAGTTTTTTTGCACGACGTGGGCACATGTGCTATACGAACGATGGTATTTTTTCATAATTTTTGGTGATGGAGAAGTATCCGAAAAATTCCCTCTACGCGGCTTGCCCTTCGCGCGTCTACGGCTGTGGCCGGCGGCCTCCGGGGGCTAGCATGCCGCCAAATCCTGCGTAGGCGGCCTCTCACAAGTCTGGAAGTGTTGTGGCGGTTGCAAACGCCCGGCACGCCCGTCCGGGGTGTGCCCCCCCTCACGGACGGCGCCGCCGCCGGCACCTGGAGGGGGGAAACGGACGCGTGGGGTCTACACGGAGGGGATCTTGCTGTGGGTCTGGCCCTGATGTTGCTCCAAAGTGTTCCTATGGGCTGACCAAACACAACCGGGTGGGGAGGTCCACTGGTCAAAGCCCGTCCGTGCAAAGTCAAAGGGCTAGATCCCGTGGTCAAACGCTACAGGGTTAGGCGGGACGGGGGCACTGGGGTAGCAATGCAACCGGAGCGTCGCACCGGGCCCTCATACATGCGCGGTGGTGTGGTGGCATGTCCGAAGAGGTGGGACGCGTCTCCGGTGCGTGCCCCCCCCTCACGGACGGCGATGACACGGTAGTAGACGTTCTGCGGTAACGATGCGGCGTCAATATTACTAAATACTCGGAGCGCGATAAAATCAAGAGTTTTTTTGCACGACGTGGGCACATGTGCTATAGGAACGATGGTATTTTTTCATAATTTTTGGTGATGGAGAAGTATCCGAAAAATTCCCTCTACGCGGATTGCCCTTCGCGCGTCTATGGCTGTGGCCAGCATCCTCCGGGGGCTAGCATGCCGCCAAATCTTGCGTAGGCGGCCTCTCACAAGTCTGGAAGTGTTGTGGCGGTTGCAAACGCCCGACACGCGTGTCCGGGGTGTGCCCCCCTCATGGACGGTGCCACCGCCGGCACTTGGAGGGGAGAAACGGACACGTGGGGTCTACACGGAGGGGATCTTGCTGTGGGTCTGGCCCGGATGTTGCTCCAAAGTGTTCCTATGGGCTGACCTAACACAACCGGCTGGGGAGGTCCACTGGTCAAAGCCCGTCCGGGCAAAGTCAAAGGGCTAGATCCCATGGTCAAATGCTACAGGCTTAGGCGGGACGAGGGCACTGGGGGCGTAGCAATGCCACCGAAGCGTTGCACCGGGCCCTCATACATGCGCGGTGCTGTGGTGGCATGTCCGAAGAGGCGGGATGCATCTCCGGTGGGTGGCCCCCCCTTCACGGACGGCGATGACACGGTAGTTGACTTTCTGCGCTAACGATGCGGCGTCCATATTACTAAATACTTGGAGCACGATAAAATCAAGAGTTTTTTTGCACGACATGAGCACATGTGCTATAGGAACGATGGATTTTTTCATAATTTTTGGTGATGGAGAAGTATCCGAAAAATTCCCTCTACACGGATTGCCCTTCGCGCGTCTACGGCTGTGGCCGGCGGCCTCCGGGGCTAGCATGCTGCCAAATCTTGTGGAGGCAGCCTCTCACAAGTCTGGAAGTGTTGTGGCGGTTGCAAATGCCCGGCACGCGTGCCCGGGATGTGGCCCCCCTCACGGACGGCGCTGCCGCCGGCACCTGGAGGGGGGAAACAGACGCGTGGGGTCTACACAGAGGGGATCTTGCTGTGGGTCTGGCCCGGATGTTGCTCGAAAGTGTTCCTATGGGCTGACCTAACGCAACCGGGTGGGGAGGTCCACTAGTCAAAGCCCTTCCGTGCAAAGTCAAAGGGCTAGATCCCGTGGTCAAATGCTACAGGGTTAGGCGGGACGGGGGCACTGGGGGTAGCAATGCCACCGGAGCGTTGCACCGGGCCCTCATACATGCGGGGTGGTGTGGTGGCATGTCCGAAGAGGCAGGACGCGTCTCCGGTGCGTGGCCCCCCCTCACGGACGGCGATGACACGGTAGTAGACGTTTTGTGGTAACGATGCGGCGTCAATATTACTAAATACTCGGAGCACGATAAAATCATGAGTTTTTTTGCACGACGTGGGCACATGTGCTATAGGAACGATGGTATTTTTTCATAATTTTTGGTGATGGAGAAGTATCCGAAAAATTCCATCTACGCGGATTGCCCTTCGCGTGTCTACGGCTATGGCCGGCGGCCTCCGGGGGCTAGCATGCCACCAAATCTTGCGTAGGCGGCCTCTCACAAGTCTGGAAGTGTTGTGGCGGTTGCAAACGCCCGGCACGCGTGTCCGGGGTGTGCCCCCCTCACGGACGGCGCCGCCGCCGGCACTTGGAGGGGGGAAACGAACGCGTGGGGTCTACACGGAGGGGATCTTGCTGTGGGTCTGGCCCGGATGTTGCTTCAAAGTGTTCCTATGGGCTGACCTAACACAACCGGGTGGGGAGGTCCACTGGTCAAAGCCCGTCCATGCAAAGTCAAAGGGCTAGATCCCGTGGTCAAACGCTACAGGGTTAGGCGGGAC
>NW_021208799.1:37027-38149 GCF_002162155.2 Triticum dicoccoides
GGGGGGGGGGGGTAGCAATGCCACCGGAGCATCGCACCGGGCCCTCATACATGTGCGGTGGTGTGGTGGCATGTCCGAAGAGGCGAGACGCGTCTCCGGTGCGTGGCCCCCCCTCACGGACGGCGATGACACGGTAGTAGACGTTCTGCGGTAACGATGCGGCGTCAATATTACTAAATACTCGGAGTGCGATAAAATCATGAGTTTTTTGGCACGACGTGGGCACATGTGCTATTGGAACGATGGTATTTTTTCATAATTTTTGGTGATGGAGAAGTATCCGAAAAATTCCCTCTACGCGGATTGCCCTTCGCGCGTCTACTGCTGTGGACGGCGGCCTCCGGGGGCTAGCATGCCGCCAAATCTTGCGTAGGCGGCCTCTCACAAGTCTGGAAGTGTTGTGGCGGTTGCAAACGCCCGGCACGCGTGTCCGGGGTGTGCCCCCCTCACGGACGGCGCCACCGCCGGCACATGGAGGGGGGAAACGGACGCGTGGGGTCTACACGGAGGGGATCTTGCTATGGGTCTGGCCCGGATGTTGCTCCAAAGTGTTCCTATGGGCTGACCTAACACAACCGGGTGGGGAGGTCCACTGGTCAAAGCCCGTCCGTGCAAAGTCAAAGGGCTAGATCACGTGGTCAAACACTACAGGGTTAGGCGGGACGGGGGCACTGGGGGTAGCAATGCCACCGGTGCGTCGCACCGGGCCCTCATACATGCGCGGTGGTGTGGTGGAATGTCCGAAGAGGCGGGACGCGTCTCCGGTGCGTGGCCCCCCCTCACGGACGGCGATGACATGGTAGTAGACGTTCTGCGGTAACGATGCGGCGTCAATATTACTAAATACTCGGAGCGCGATAAAATCATGAGTTTTTTTGCACGACGTGGGAACATGTGCTATAGGAACGATGGTATTTTTTCAAAAAAATTGGTGATGGAGAAGTATCCGAAAAATTCCCTCTACGCGGATTGCCCTTTGCGCGTCTACGGCTGTGGCCGGCGGCCTCCGGGGGCTAGCATGCCGCCAAATCTTGCGTAGGCGGCCTCTCACAAGTCTGGAAGTGTTGTGGCGGTTGCAAACGCCCGGCACGCGTGTCCGGGGTGTGCCCCCCTCATGGACGG
>NW_021208800.1:0-1176 GCF_002162155.2 Triticum dicoccoides
TTTTGGAGAAATTTTTATTTGGGTCATTTTCAAAATGATTCTGAGGGTTTCACAGATCCCCATTTCAAGTTAAATGGAATTTTAAACATGATGCACACACTCTAATGCATGACTAGCTAGGGTGTGACAACTCACCCCCACTCAAAAGAATCTCGTCCCGAGATTTGGGTTCCTCCGGAAAGAAGGCGGGGTACTCGAGTCGAAGACGATCCTCCCTTTCCCAAGTTGCTTCATCCTCAGAATGGTGCGACCATTGTACTTTGAGGAACTTGATGTTCTGGCGTCGAGTGGTACGCTCGGCCTGATCGAGGATACGAATGGGGTACTCTCGATATGTAAGATTATCCTAGAGATCAAGCGTTTCGTGGTCCACTTCACGGATAGGATCCGAGAAGCAACGCCTGAGTTGAGAAACGTGGAAGACATCGTGGACTCTGGAGAGATGCGGAGGTAGTTCCAATTGGTAGGCAACTTCTCCTCGTTTGGCGAGAATGCGAAAAGGTCCAATGTAACGAGGAGCCAATTTGCCTTTGATACCGAAACGATGGGTTCCCTTCAGAGGGGTGACCCGAAGATAAGCCTTCTCATCAACCTCGAAAGTCATAGCCTTATGTTTTCGGTCATATTGACTCTTTTGACGAGATTGGGCTGTTTTCAACTTTTCACGAACGATGCGAACTTGTTCTTCTGCTTCCTGAATCATATCCGGGCCAAAGAATTGTCTTTCCCCGGTCTCTGACCAGTTAAGGGGTGTTCGACACCGTCGTCCATAGAGAATTTCAAAAGGGGCTTTACCCAAGCTAGATTGATAGCTGTTGTTATAAGCGAATTCGGCAAATGGAAGGCACTTCTCCCAATCCATTCCGAAAGAGATAACAGAGGCTCGAAGCATGTCTTCTAGAATCTGGTTGACGCGTTCCACTTGACCGCTCGACTGAGGGTGGAAGGCGGTGCTAAAGGAGAGACGGGTTCCCATAGCATTTTGGAAACTTTCCCAAAATCGAGAGGTGAAAAGACTTCCTCGATCCGAGTTAATTTCCAAAGGAACACCATGGAGAGACACTATTCGGGAGATGTATAAGTCTGCCAGCTGACTAGCGGTTATACTCTCACGAACAGGTAAGAAATGGGCTACTTTGGAAAGACGATCGACCACGACGAAAATAGCATTATTCC
>NW_021208801.1:0-1766 GCF_002162155.2 Triticum dicoccoides
TTGTTCGTCTATTGGTCTAGTGTCCCAATCCGTAGGTGTCAAATTCTATTAGCAAAAGTTTTTGGTTCTGTGTTACGTGTCATTTTTAGTTTCATCAGTTAGCAGTTCTGTCAGCTCACAATGGTCAGCAAATGCTCAGGTGTCTTTCTTTTCTTCCGATAGTACATCTTGTATATTTTATTATTCGTGGGAGTATAACATATAATCTCTATTTATTCTATGGATTTTGCATCTTTACTCATATAAAGATTAGAAAACTGGTCATAGGGCACTGGATTGTCCATGATGTAGGACATGCTTGACCATCCACAACTCTATCCTTTTAGTAAATTTGACTCTACTTATTTTGAAAGACAAAATCATGTCCCACGTGAACACTTACAATCCAATCTAATTATAGGCTATCCAACAACCTTTCTGATAGACATGTACATGCAGTGGCATGCTTTAGTCGACCATTTTCAGTTCATAAAATTACCAACTACTCACGAAGACCCAATAGTTTAGGTAAGTATGTGTGTGCAGAGTCATTAACCCCAAAATGAAGCATCATCAAATACTTCGAAAGCAGGGATCATTTTTTTTTGAAAAGGAGGATGTACCTCCGGCCTCTGCATCTGGGCAATGCATGCATCCATTTTATTAATTATTCACAAAGCCTTATAAGCTAATACATCAGTAAGCCTGAAGTCACCATCTTGGCAACACCTGTCGCTACTCCTATCCCTGTGATGAAGGGTGCCGAATGTCCGAGCCTAATACCAAACAGACATCGCACCAACACCTAACATCTAATGCCAGATGCCCCATCCAAGCCACAATACTTGAACGGGGTTACACACCGGTCCGGCGCACTTTCAGTGGGCACCACATGCACACACTGTAAGGGCCATCACCTCCTTCATCCCTCGATCCATCCTCAGATCAGATGCTGACGCATTGACCTTGCCAGGCCTCTCTGCCATCGACACCACCACAACGCCAGACAACGTCGTCCTCCTGCGCAAGTCCATCGCCACCCATCAGACACCGAGTCTCCATTGCGCCACACTGCCGAGATCCGCCGGCATCGATGTGTAGGATGAAGCACTGCTCCACCACCTACCGTGCCCAGCCAACAAGCCGTCCATGTGTCCATCCAACCATTGAATGTCTCCAAAGATGATGCCCCCATGGGGGTGACGATGAAGACGTCGCCGTCATCCGATATAGGAGGCCCCTGAATGCCTCCAACGAGGGCAACAACGCCCGCGGGCGCCGCTGTCAATGTTGCCTCCTCCAGATCTGAGGTTTCCCCCGGAAACAATGGAGCGAGGGACGCCCCATCATCGCCTCCAGTCAGGAAAATGACACCCACGATCGCCGTTGAGGATGGTGGCTTCACTTATTGTGGAGTACTCGTTGCGAAGATCAGTCCAACCTCCCCATGTTGTGACAAGTGGCGTGTTGCATGTGCGCCACTTGTCGCAACCTGGGAGTTTTCTCTTTTTCCGTAGATCCGCTTATTCAAAACATTTTATCTCTTAAACCGTGCGTCCAAATCTCGAACCGCCTTCACCGTTGGATTCCTCGCGTCGAGATCTTCAAAACTAGATCCCATGTTGATAGGTTTTGCCGGAAAAAAATCACAAAAAAATCGGCCGAAAAAAACGAACCGGAAGCACGGGTTTTTTCCCTTTCCGAAAGAGGCATGCCCTTGCCTCTCATGAAATCACAACCGTGCCTCTCGCAGGAGCAAAACCGTGACTCTCGCAGAAGGAAAAAAA
>NW_021208802.1:0-664 GCF_002162155.2 Triticum dicoccoides
CCCTCGCCGCCGAGCACCCCCCCAGTCCACCGGCCGCCGCCGCCGACCCCCCGCACCCTCGATTCCCCTACTCAACCGCCGCCGCCGACCCCCCGCACCCCGCGCACCGTCTTATAAAAAAAATTAGTATCAAACAGCTTTTTAAATGCTACTGTCTTATAAAAAAAATATTACTGTTATTATTTAAACAAGTTTGAACATATTTAAACATAAATAAGTATCAAACAGCTTTTTAAATGCTAAAAAAAATTTGTGGAGCCTCGGAGTCGAACCCAGGACCTCCTGGTGTGAGAACTGGCTGCTGACCAGTCGAGCTAGTAGAGTGGGCTTGACATAGATAGGTTCTGGTGCTACATAACCTTTTGGCTCGAGTTGAAATAAAAAAAAATACTAATGGCGCACCACGGTGAGGTGCGCCATTAGTATGGACATGCTAATGGCGCACCACGGTGAGGTGCGCCATTAGTATTGTGGCCCCCCTTCGCCCGATCCCCCCTTCGCCCGATCCCCCTTCGCCCGATCCCCCTCGCCAGTTCTCTCCCTCTCGATCCACCGCCGCCGCCGCCGCTGCCCTCGCCCTCGCCCTCGCCCTCGCCCTCTCCCTCCCTCGCCCTCTCCTCGCCGCCCGGACGCCGCCCGGACGCCGCGCCGACGCCGCCTCGAC
>NW_021208803.1:0-580 GCF_002162155.2 Triticum dicoccoides
CGCCGACCCCCCGCACCCTCGATTCCCCTACTCAACCGCCGCCGCCGACCCCCCGCACCCCGCGCACCGTCTTATAAAAAAAATTAGTATCAAACAGCTTTTTAAATGCTACTGTCTTATAAAAAAAATATTACTGTTATTATTTAAACAAGTTTGAACATATTTAAACATAAATAAGTATCAAACAGCTTTTTAAATGCTAAAAAAAATTTGTGGAGCCTAGGAGTCGAACCCAGGACCTCCTGGTGTGAGAACTGGCTGCTGACCAGTCGAGCTAGTAGAGTGGGCTTGACATAGATAGGTTCTGGTACTACATAACCTTTTGGCTCGAGCTAAAATAAAAAAAAATACTAATGGCGCACCACGGTGAGGTGCGCCATTAGTATGGACATGCTAATGGCGCACCACGGTGAGGTGCACCATTACTATTGTGGCCCCCCTTCGCCCGATCCCCCCTTCGCCCGATCCCCCTTCGCCCGATCCCCCTCGCCAGTTCTCTCCCTCTCGATCCACCGCCGCCGCCGCCGCTGCCCTCGCCCTCGCCCTCGCCCTCGCCCTCTCCCTCCCTCGCCCTCTCCTC
>NW_021208804.1:0-1564 GCF_002162155.2 Triticum dicoccoides
TAGTGCAGCGGACGTGGCGCTGCGTGCCGGCCGGCGGAGCTGCAGTGCAACATGCCGGTGGGCACCGGAAATGCAGTGCTACTGTCAATCCGCCAATGGAGGGTGCGGGTGCTGTGGTTCAGCTTTGCTGCATTGACCAATCGACCGGTTCGTGAGCAATGGATCCGACGGCCCAGGACCCGACTCCTAGAAAATCGGTCGGTTGATTTGTAGCAATCGCCTTTTACTATTAGTTATCCCAATCCAGCATGATGGTCTCATGATCGCAAAGCCGCCGGTGCATCCAAATGAGCCGCCACACTCTCCTACAACTACATCCAGAAGGGGCTCCTCTTCCGCAAGCCCTCGTCCTGAGTCAACGTCGCCGACCACCTGACATCAAGAAGATATTTGCTCAGATTCTCTCCCATTGATGCCACATCTTTGAAATTTACTGAGCATTATTCTCTTGGAGTGAAGTGCATCATAGGTTCTTGAACTATTTCAGAGGTGTCACGTAGATTCTCGAACTATGAAAATCGTTATCCAGGTCCTTAAAGTGCAATATGTGTGTTATCCTGGTCCTCAAACTGTTTCAAAGGTGTCACATTAGTCCTTAAACTATTTCGGAGGTGTCACATGTATACACTTATTACACTTCAAGGATTTTTGAGGACCTAGATGACATTTTTCATAGTTTAAGAACTTATGTGAGACCATCGAAATAGTCCAAGGACCTACAATGCACTTCACTCTTCTCTTGGATACAGATAGAAGAAAGAAAGTGGACACCTTAATATATTTGTACACACGTTTTTTTAGGGAAATACATTAATATCGCAAAGATACCAATTACACCCACCCTTTGCATCTACAAGATGTCACAAGACATCCAGGATGCACACATCCAAAGGACAAAAGAGAAAAAGGAAAAACCAAAGGTCACGCCACATCGACCAACTCCTCTCGGCAGTAGCACACCAACCACCACCAAATATAATACCCAAAAAACACAAGAGGTCTCCAAACGCAATGCCTTCAAGAAGTGAACAGTGCACAAGCGCCATGTTTGTCCGATCCAAGATCTTAGATTTTCACCCTGAAGGAAGTCCGAGCTCTCAAAACAATTCCTTCAGCAAGGCAGTTGCATGGCACAACCAATGAACCTTAGGCTTTCACCCTGAAAGTCATGACTCGACACCCAAAGAGCAACACCAAAAATGAAATCCTACAATATTGCCGCCCCCACTTGCTAGTGCTGCTTCTGAGAGTTATCAAACACCTGGCTGACTCCATCATCGCCAAGGCCCTGTATTTGGACACGCGGATATAGTCCAGAATGTGACGAGGAATGTTTTTGAAAGATCTCTAGATGAGCAAGCTGGTCCAAGTTGAAACGGGAGGAAAGTTTACAACTAAAGCATTCTGATTTAGCAGTTAGCTCCTACTCACAGACGATATTATAGAAGATGAAGATCTCAGTGGGATTTAAGAAAGCTGCTTTCGGAGAGGAGAAATTGAAGATTCAAATGGAGGACACAAGACATGTAGTTGAATATATAAAGTTCAACCACTCAAAAAAAAA
>NW_021208805.1:0-1417 GCF_002162155.2 Triticum dicoccoides
ACAATTCAAGGCATAGTCCATTGTTCAGTTGTGAAGGAGTGTAGCCACTTGTTCTAGGTGAAGTTCAACCTTAACAGGTCTTTACTGAAACACTGGTATATCGAAACAGCAATTGGAACAGAGGACACAATGGGCCCTCGAGATCTGGTGGGGGATTGCTGAAATCTGAGATGGGCTCTAGGCCCATATTGCAATTTCTGAAAAATCTCTAAGGGCCCATGTGGGTTATATGGCACTAGGTGTGGTGGGAAGTTTAGTCCCACCCCGGAAGTGGAAGGAGAGTTGGAGTGGTTTATAAGGGTTTCTCTTCTACATGCTATTGGAGCTTGAGAAGAGAAGAGGCCCTCGCGCACTCCTCCTCCGCCGCCCGCCTCGCCACGCCACGCCTCGTCACGACGCGCCGCGGGTTGCGGGATTGAGCCGAGCCGAGCTCACACCTACGCGCTTATTATTGCCAGTCACTAACGGAGAGTTTTCTGACAGCTGGGCCACAATCTGAGATGTCGGATCGTGGGCTGTCACGGACTCGGACGTGGGTCGAGCCCACGTCTCTCCACGCGGCTGCGCCTATAAGTATGCGGTGTCTCCTAACCCTAGCCGCCACGAACAGATCACATCTGCTCACGCGCACGCCCACCATCGTTCCTTTGCTACTGCTGCCGCCGGTGACTCCATCCCGTCCGCCACGTACACGGTCGATGGGAGAGCAGGTCTCCAAAACCACGCCCTTCTGGTTCCTGTACGGGGTGAGGGGCGAATAGGTTTTTGGGCAGCGATTACGCGACTGCTCGCTTCCGATCGTCTACTTCCTCTACGTCCGCGTCGCCTTCGTCATCACCATGTCCACCGACGGCGACCGTGCTGCCGACGAGAAAGCTGAAGCCGACAAGAAGGTCGCTGAGGACGCCGCTGCTGCCACCAAAGCCACGGCCTCTGCGTGGCCTACTGGAGGGTATAACTCATTTATCCCGCTCCTGATTATTTTCATATTAGCAGTACTAGCAGTATGTGTAGATTTGTCTACTGTTTGCTTAGTACGTGCATGTTTAGATCAGAGTCAGTACGTCATCAACTTAGTCAATGCCATGCTAGTGATTTACTCATGGATTAATTTAATCGAGAAATTGCCTATTTACTCAACAATCCAAAAACCTATTATGTGTAGGAATTTCTCGGCAAGTGGCTTTGCCGCTGCACTGAAACCGGATAAGTTTACCGGTACATACTTCAAGCGTTGGCAGACTAAGACCACGTTATGGCTCACGGCTATGAACGTGTTCTGGGTCACCGGTGTCTCCACGGGAACGATTGCTCCTGAACAGGAGAAGGCGTTCAAGGAGGCTACCGTTGTGTTTCTCGGAGCAGTTCTTAGCGTGATCGGAGATAAACTGGTCGACGCATATTTACATGTGCATGT
>NW_021208806.1:0-657 GCF_002162155.2 Triticum dicoccoides
TTCATATATACTCGCAATATTCAGATTGCTTTTATCATATTCTTGCTTGTTCTTCGATTGCTTGCAGGAATAGACCTTCGTGGTCAGGTTGATTGTGCTCCGGCGTGGTCAATAACCTCTCGGAGTTGGTTTAGCGATTGCTAAGGCGCAACGTCGTGCACGTTTGTAGTCGGATCGTCAAAGCCGTCTCCACCAAATCGATAGTTATCATCTCATCGAAAGATCGGGACACCCCGCCTCTATCAAGTGGTATCAGTTTTCAGGTTGCTCGGTGAGAATTTCCAGTTTTCCTAGATTAGATTTATTTTCTTACCTATTGTCCAAGAAAAAGCCACACAAAAAAAAGTTAGATCTGTTCATCCTTTATCCAAGCCAGTCTGAGCCTTTGCAATTTTCTATTTATTGCTTGCATAGTTGAATTATCGGTTGCATCGTCGTGTAAGTTGCTGGTCTTAGCGTGTAGTTCCTTTAGAGTTTCGAGTTCTGTTCACATTAGTCACGCCGCCGCTGCATCATTATCCCTTCCGCTGTCCACCATCCCATCTATTAATTTCCACCACGTGCTACGCACTGTTCATTGTCATAATCATAGTTGAGGTCATTCACATCTTCGCCTGATCCAATCTGCATCTTATCTAGTTTGTCTTGAAAAAAAAA
>NW_021208807.1:0-1324 GCF_002162155.2 Triticum dicoccoides
AAACTGGACATACTCTTTCGGAGTATCAGGGTTTCGGACGAGAACTCATCTGTTACATGGCCACTTCAATGTTTTTTAAACTTATTTGAACTCCAGACTTCTTTTGTGTTCAGTATGCAGCATTTAAAGCGAAGTCATCAATTTCCAACATGTTCTGACATCATTTATTGTTTTTCGGTCATTTACCTAATTGTTTAGAGAGCTAAATGACCGTGAAATTGAAAATCACTACAAAATGAATCCTGAAAATGTTGAAACTTGGCATGGTATCATCATATCACCCGCATAGCATGCGCGAAAGTGTAGAGAGGGTCACGGCAAAAACTGGACGCCCTTCGTGTACAAACTGGACAAACTCTTTCGGAGTATCAGGGTTTCGGACGAGAACTCATCTGTTACACGGCCAAATTCAATGTTTTTTAAACTTATTTGAACTCCGGACTTCTTTTGTGTTCAGTATGAAGCATTTAAAGCGAGGTCATCAATTTCCAACATGTTCTGACATCATTTGTTGTTTTTCGGTCATTTACCTAATTGTTTAGAGAGCTAAATGACCGTGAAATTGAAAATCACTACAAAATGAATCCTGAAAATGTTGAAACTTGGCATGGTATCATCATATCACCCGCATAGCATGCGCGAAAGAGTAGAGAGGGTCACGGGAAAAACTGGACACACTTCATGTACAAACTGGACATACTCTTTCGGAGTATCAGGGTTTCGGACGAGAACTCATCTGTTACATGGCCACTTCAATGTTTTTTAAACTTATTTGAACTCCAGACTTCTTTTGTGTTCAGTATGTAGCATTTAAAGCGAAGTCATCAATTTCCAACATGTTCTAACATCATTTGTTGTTTTTCGGTCATTTACCTAATTGTTTAGAGAGCTAAATGACCGTGAAATTGAAAATCACTACAAAATGAATCCTGAAAATGTTGAAACTTGGCATGGTATCATCATATCACCCGCATAGCATGCGCGAAAGTGTAGAGAGGGTCATGGCAAAAACTGGACGCACTTCATGTACAAACTGGACATACTCTTTCGGAGTATCAGGGTTTCGGGCGAGAACTCATCTGTTACATGGCCACTTCAATGTTTTTTAAACTTATTTGAACTCCAGACTTCTTTTGTGTTCAGTATGTAGCATTTAAAGCGAAGTCATCAATTTCCAACATGTTCTAACATCATTTGTTGTTTTTCGGTCATTTACCTAATTGTTTAGAGAGCTAAATGACCGTGAAATTGAAAATCACTACAAAATGAATCCTGAAAATGTTGAAACTTGGCATGGTATCATCATATCACCCGCATAGCATGC
>NW_021208808.1:0-1210 GCF_002162155.2 Triticum dicoccoides
ACACTATCATATACGTGAGCCAAAAGGCGCAAACGGTCCCGGGCAAAGGTAAGGCGACACCCGTGGGGATACCGTGCGTGAGGCCGCAAAGTGATATGAGGTGTTACCAGCTAGATCGATGTGACATCGAGTCGGGGTCCTGACAGCGTTGGTATCAGAGCCGGACTGCCTGTAGGTTCTCCAAGCCAAACTGGTCGATGTTGAGTCTAGAAATTCTTTAGTTATATGTAGGGGAATTGTTTGTGGGATGGAACGTAAGGCTCTTTTTACTCCTTATACCTTATGACTTTCTGATCTGAGTCAGTCCATTCTTCCACCGGGGGTTAAGGAATTAGGATCTGTTCTCTCTATCAGGATCACGAGTTACTAATCAGTAGTACCTTATAAGTTTGATGGTTACCAGCCTAGTTCAGTTCTACTACCACATTATGTTGCCAGAATGGATTCAGAACCTTGTTATGATGACGATGAGTGTATATGTAATCCTTTGTCAAATGTCTCAAAATCCTTCTTGAGCATTTACAGCTGTTATGCTGCCGAAATTTTGCTAGAAATTCTAATGCCCTTGCATTATGATTGTGCTTTCAGATGGCCACTCGCGACCTCAATCAAGTGGTTCGCCTGACTCGATGCCTAGATGTACCCGGCCATACTGCTAAGTTGGTCAGGGTAATGACTGAGGCTGGATACCGCTGGTATCCTGAGTACACGGTCGAAGAGCAATTCCGAGATTTTAATCAGAGCCAGTATCTCTGCACTGTCAGGATATCTCCATCTTATCCTGGATCCACCGAGCCTCTTCACTGCTCTTATGGACTCGGGGTTACCATTGAGATGGCTGTGCAGGACGCCGCCTACTCTATGATGACCATTATGCGAGTCAGATCTGGTATATTTCGGGACTCTGATTTCCGGTATATGCCAGGATCACTTCCGGGAGCACAAGGGTATCTCCAGGCTATCTATGCTGACCCCACTCAGGAGGATTCACGGACTCGCACCACTGCTGAGATGCTCGAGGATAAGGACCGAGAAAATCGGGCCTTAAGGCTAGAGCTCTTCAACACCCGTGCTGACCACTGGGCCACTTTGACTCGGTTCGCACCGGCGGTGCAAGCTGGATATTCAGATATGCGCGATCTCTATCCTGTGAGATCTGCTCTGCCAGACGTGATGGTTTGGCGTGATGTAGGAGGCATCACCCCACCTC
>NW_021208809.1:0-1061 GCF_002162155.2 Triticum dicoccoides
AGAACTAACTACATATGCATCATTATCAACAAAGGGGTGGTGGGGTTTAACTGCAGCAAGCCAGCTTTGACTCGGTGGCTATCCTAAACTACGACTGCAAGCGACTCTTTTGAGGTGGCGCACACGAGTCCACATATTCACCATATCAATACACCACTATGGATCCGCTCCCGTCTCCCTACGAGAACGCCATCCATAGCACTCACGCTTATCTTGCGTATTTTAGAGTATCCACTTTCGCTTGTCTATGAACTGATATAAGCAACCCAGAAGTCCTTTACCGCGGACACGGCTATTCGAATAGATAATGTTAACCCTGCAGGGGTGTACTTCTTCACACACGCTCTCACCACTTACCGCCGTTTACGCGACATGTACTCGGCAACCTTCAAGCGGAAGCCCAACGTGGGTGTCGGCCACGGCCTGCCTAAACACTCAAGTCTCTAGTCCAGGTTTATCACCTATTCGGGTTCCATCCATGAGGAGATCCGGCCGGAGTTTCGCTCACAGCCCCAAACGATGTGAACAGGGTTCCCGAGACACCAAACGGGCGCCCGGTACACCGTGCCACGTGCCTACCGCATCACAGCCCACCCCTCTGGTCAGCGCTGCCCATGGCCTCCAGCATACTACAAACACCAGAAACTACTTGCAACTCCTGGACCGAGGACAAGGGTGATCAAGAAGCCGAGAGGGTCCATTGGTTTCGGGCCCAATGCGTGGTAGTAGCTGAATCATGGATCACAAACACAGAACTCAGTTCCTGAGGACGGCTGCAATGAGACAACCCACCATGTACTCCTACATGGCCTCTCACCGCTACCTTTACCAAATCGTGTTCACACACTTAGCTCACACACAGTAAGACATGTTCACACACCTCTGATTCATCCACGATGAATCAGACCCGACTCAACTCTAAGCAGTAGCAGGCATGACAAACAAACATGAATGAGTAGGCACAACAGGGCTCAAACAACTCCTACTCATGCTAGTGGGTTTCATCTATTTACTGTGGCAATGACAGGTCATGCAAAGGATAAAGGGGTTCAGCTACCGCA
>NW_021208810.1:0-1268 GCF_002162155.2 Triticum dicoccoides
CAGAACTCAGTTCCTGAGGACGGCTGCAATGAGACAACCCACCATGTACTCCTACATGGCCTCTCACCGCTACCTTTACCAAATCGTGTTCACACACTTAGCTCACACACAGTAGGACATGTTCACACGCCTTTGATTCATCCCCGATGAATCAGACCTGACTCAACTCTAAGCAGTAGCAGGCATGACAAACAAGCATGAATGAGTAGGCACAACAGGGCTCAAACAACTCCTACTCATGCTAGTGGGTTTCATCTATTTACTGTGGCAATGACAGGTCATGCAAAGGATAAAGGGGTTCAGCTACCGCAGCAAGTAACAGATGAATCGGTGTTGTCCTAATGCAGTAAAAGAGAGCAGGAGCGAGAGAGTAGGATTGTATCGGAATGAACAAGGGGGTTTTGCTTGCCTGGCACTTCTGAAGATAACATTGAGTCTTCATCAGTGTCAACGATCACATCATCGGTATCACGTCTATCGAGAGGGGATAAATACCGGCAACATAGAAGGGAACACAATCAATGCAATGTACAATATGATGCATGATCATGACATGGCAAAATGAATGTGTTTTGGGCTAATGCAACTAGCAACAGATTAAATGAAGTTGGTTTGAATACAAGATTCAAATTCAAACTCCACATGTGATTATTCAAATGCCATTTAATTCATTTGTCCTAAACAGTAGTGATAGGTTGTTCTAACATGCATGAAAATGGTACAGATGGATTCCTTGAATTTTTCTGATAATTTTTCATATATAATTTATTTAATTTGGAGTTACGGTTGAATTTCTATGATTTTTAGAAGTTTATATAATTTTCTGGGATTATAAATCATTTCCTAATTTTAATTCCAGAAAGGAATTATTGCGTCAGCATGACCTCATGCTGACCTCAGCAGGTCAACGGGCGCCGTCCAGGTCAAACTGACCTGTGGGACCCATATGTCAGCGTCACAGTTAGTTAACAGGGGGTTATCTGCTTAATTAAAGGATTAGGGGGGGTCGGGGCCCACTGGTCAGTGTTAGTGGCTAATTAGGTTTAGTTAATGGCCTGGGGCCCACACGTCAGTGAGAGAGAGGGGAGGGTCAAACCCGGGTCAACTCGCCGGAGTTGACCCGAGGCTCGTCGCCGGCGAGGCCAGGGACGGCGGAGAGCGTCGGGATTCGCCCTCCGATGACCAAAAGAGCGGCGGAGGGGCTCTACGGGATGCCCAGGCCCGCGCGCATCTAACAGGGCCAACGGGAGAAGCTAGGGTGGCCGGAG
>NW_021208811.1:0-1324 GCF_002162155.2 Triticum dicoccoides
ATTTTGATTTGATGGTAGCCCAACCTCAAATCCATCTTGGAGAAGACTGAGGATCCAGCGAGCTGATCGTACAGGTCGTTGATCCTGGGAAGCGGATATTTGTTCTTGATTGTGACCAAATTGACAGGTCGGTAATCTACAACCATCCGGTCCGTACCATCCTTCTTCTTGACGAATAGGACGGGGCAAGCCCACGGAGATGAGCTAGGTCGGATGAAACCCTTTTTCAAGGACTCATCGAGTTGTTTCTTAAGCTCGGCTAGTTCTAGGGGTGCCATTTTATAAGGTCTTCTAGCAATCGGAACGGTTCCTGGAATGAGGTCTATTACGAACTCAACATCCCTGTCAGGTGGAACACCTGGCAATTCCTCTGGAAAGACATCCGGGAAGTCACGGACTACCGGAACGTCCTCAAGGTCTGGCAAAGGGCTGGCATTAAGAGAATATAATTGTCGCTTGGCTATTCGGGTCAAGACATTGACTATCTTCCCCGAAGGATGGGTGAGTTGAACAGTCCTAGAGAAGCAATCAATTTTGGCTTGATGAGCTGACATCCAGTCCATACCCAAAATGATATCAATATCTGAAGATTTAAGGGCTATCAAAGACGCGAGGAAAACAAGTCTGTCGACTTGGATTTCATTTCCATGGCTTACTCTAGAAGTTTGCCATTTGGATCCCCGAGTTTGAATTACCATAGAGGTTGGCATATCACCGAATGCGACGTTATGCAAGCGAGCATAGTTTTCAGATATAAAAGAATGAGAGGCTCCTGTATCGAAAAGAACAGATGCCGGGTGGCAATTGAGAAGAAGCGTACCGAGAACGACGTTGGGATCCTCTTGAGCTTCTTCGGCAGAGATACAGTTGACATGGCCACGTGAAGCGGTGACCGGCTTGGCGTGGAATATTTTTCCTGTCGGCTTGCCACGGCCAACAGCTTTAGCAGATTGATTGGGGTTGGTCTGGGGACACTCACGCATATAGTGGCCAGATTCCCCACACTTGAAACAAGTCACAGAACTGGTACGTGGAGGAGCATTGGTAGATGAACCCCCATAGGGCTTGGCCGGTGCAGACTGTTGAACAGGGCGAGGCGCCTGGAAGGATGGCCTCGGTGTGAACCTGGGTGGCAGGGCGGTGTTGGGTACCCACACGCGGCGCTTCTGAGGACCAGCACCGGATGAGGAACCCATGTCACGGCCATGCTTGCGTGTTGCGTCATAGTCAGTCTGACCAGTTTCAGCACTGATGGCTTTATTGACAAGTTTCTGAAAAGATGTGCACTCATGCAGACGGAGGTCGCGGCGAAGCTCAGGACTAA
>NW_021208812.1:0-1534 GCF_002162155.2 Triticum dicoccoides
GAAAAAGCTGGGCTGCACACTGGATTTGCTGAAATGGAAGGCACAGGCAGGTGTAGCTGACTCGGCATTTGAAAACTTGCTGAAAATGTTGAAGAATATGTTTCCAAAGAATAACGAGTTGCCCGCCAGTACGTACGAAGCAAAGAAGGTTGTCTGCCCTCTAGGTTTAGAGGTTCTGAAGATACATGCATGCATCAACGACTGCATCCTCTACCGCGGTGAATACGAGAATTTGAATGAATGCCCGGTATGCACTGCATTGCGTTATAAGATCAGAGGCGATGACCCTGGTGACGATGTTGAGGGCGGGAAACCCAGGAAGAGGGTTCCCGCCAAGGTGATGTGGTATGCTCCTATAATACCACGGTTGAAACGTCTGTTCAGGAACAAAGAGCATGCCAAGTTGTTGCGATGGCACAAAGAGGACCATAAGTCGGACGGGGAGTTGAGACACACCGCAGATGGAACGCAATGGAGAAAGATCGACAGAGAGTTCAAAGATTTTGCAGCTGACGCAAGGAACATAAGATTTGGTCTAAGTACAGACGGCATGAATCCTTTTGGCGAGCAGAGCTCCAGCCATAGCACCTGGCCCGTGACTCTATGCATCTACAACCTTCCTCCTTGGTTGTGCATGAAGCGGAAGTTCATTATGATGCCAGTGCTCATCCAAGCTCCGAAGCAACCCGGCAACGACATCGATGTGTACCTAAGGCCATTAGTTGATGAACTTTTACAGCTGTGGGGCAGACCTGGTGTCCGTGTGTGGGATGAGCACAAAAAAGAGGAATTTAACCTACGAGCGTTGCTTTTCGTAACCATCAACGATTGGCCTGCTCTTAGTAACCTTTCGGGACTGTCAAATAAGGGATACAATGCATGCACGCACTGCTTACATGAGACTGAAAGTGTACATTTGCCAAATTGTAAGAAGAACGTGTACCTTGGGCATCGTCGATTTCTTCCGAAAATTCATCCAGTAAGAAAGAAAGGCAAGCATTACAACGGCAAGGCAGATCACCGGCCGAAGCCTGCGGAACGCACTGGTGCTGAGGTATTTGATATGGTCAAGGATTTGAAAGTCATCTTTGGAAAGGGTCCTGGAGGACAATCAGTTCCGAAGGGAGCTGACGGGCACGCAGCCATGTGGAAGAAGAAATCTATATTCTGGGAGCTAGAATATTGGAAAGTCCTAGAAGTCCGCTCTGCAATCGACGTGATGCACATTACGAAGAATATTTGCGTGAACCTCCTAAGCTTCTTGGGCGTGTATGGGAAGACAAATGATACAAAGGAAGCACGGCAGGACCAGCAACGTTTGAAAGACCCTGATGACCGGCATCCGGAATGGTTTCAAGGTCGTGCCAGCTACGCTCTGACCAAAGAAGAGAAGGTCATCTTTTTTGAATGCCTGAGCAGTATGAAGGTCCCGTCTGGATTCTCGTCCAATATAAAGGGAATAATAAACATGGCGGAGAAAAAGTTCCAAAACCTGAAGTCTCACGACTGCCACGTGATTATGACGCAATTGCTT
>NW_021208813.1:0-718 GCF_002162155.2 Triticum dicoccoides
CCCGCACCCTCCTCTCTCTCCTGCAGCTCGCGCCAGAGCGCCGCTCCGCTCGGCCAATGCGCGCGCCGCTCCTGTGGCCCGCCCGCAGCTCGCCCCTCTCCTCCTCTCTCTTCTTAGCACCCTAGACCACCCCCACGAACACCCCCGAGCGCTCCATTCCCTCTCTAACGGCCACCCGAGCCGAACCCGCGGGCACCCGTAGACCACGCCTACGGTGGACCTCGGCCAGCCTATATAAGGCGACCCCGAGCCCCTCTCTCACTCCCTGTCGCTCCCCCACACTCCTAATCGAGCTCGAGCCCCGCCGCCTCGGCTCGTCGTCGTTCGCGCGGTACAGGCCTCCTCCGCCCCCGTTTTCTCTCGATCTGGAACCGCGCGGCCACGCTGACCCTTTCCCCTCTCTTTCCCACTCTTTTTGCAGCCGGGAACGGCCGGAACCATCGACGCCCGAAGCACCTCCGCCGTGTGACCTCGTCGCCGGCGAACCAGGCTACTCCGGCAACCATCTCCACCACCACCTGAACGACGACACCCCCCCGAGTCCAACGGTACCAACAATACATCCCCCCGTGCCCTATATCGCCGCCGGCGAGCTCGCCGTTGCCTTTGGACGGAGGTAGACAACGACGGCCGTGGGCCCTGTCCGTCAGCCTCACGCCCTGAGGGGTGGGACCCACCCGTCAGGTTTAAAAATGCACGCGCGCACACCGGTTCGCCC
>NW_021208814.1:0-1027 GCF_002162155.2 Triticum dicoccoides
TGACGTCAGGCTGACGCAGTAATTGATTTTCTGAATTTAAATTAAATCAGGAAATTCCAGAATATTATTTAAACTTCAAAAATTCATAACTTTTATTCTGTAACTCCAAATTGGACAAATTATATATGAAAAATGATCAGAAAAATCCAATCTATCCATCTGTACTATTTTCATGCATGATCAAACAAGTTAAATTGATGTTTTAAGCAGAACAAGGAAAAGCACTTTAAAAGACCATATTTGAACTTAAAATTTGAATCCTTGATTCAAATTTGTTCAAACCCCTCTGTTCTTAGTTGCATTAGCCCAACACACTCATATTGCCATGTTTCATGCATGCATCATATTGTTGCACATTGTTTGGTGATGGTTGTGTATCGATGTCCTTTGCGACAGGTTCTGCCCCCGAGGAGTACCGTGATTACCCTAACGAAGAACCATATCAGTGCATCGAACCATCAGGCAAGCAACCAACCATTTGAACATATCGATACAATCCCATGTTCTCGCTCCTGCTCTCTTTTACTGCATTAAGACAACGCGATTCAAACTGCTGTGTGCTACGTGAGTTGAACCCATTTCCTCTGCATGACCTGTCATTGCCACAGTAACTAGATGAAACCCACTAGCATGTGTAGGAGTTGCTTGAGCCATATGTATGTGTTGTTCCTACCTTGCTATGCCTGCTATGCTTAGAGTCGTGTCAGGTCTGGTTCATCGGGGTGATGGGCTGGAGTGAAATGATTATGTCGGTAATGAGAGTGGTGTGGTGAACACGATTTGGTAAAGGTATCGATGAGAGGCCATGTAGGAGTACATGGTGGGTTGTTTCATTGAAGCCGACCTTAAGCACTGAGATCTGTATGTGTGATTTAAGAATCAGCTACTACCATGCATTGGGCCCGAAACCAATGGACCCTCTCGGCTTCTTATTCACCCTAGTTCTCCGTCCAGGAGTTGCAAGTAGTTTCTGGTGTTTGTAGCCTACTGGAGGCCGTGGACAGCGCTGACCGTAGGGGTGGGCTGT
>NW_021208815.1:0-962 GCF_002162155.2 Triticum dicoccoides
TAAGGAATGCCGTTTTGACGTCCATTTGCCAAATTTCATAATCATAAAATGCGGCAATTGCTAACATGATTCGGACGGACTTCAGCTTCGCTACCGGTGAGAAAGTCTCATCGTAGTCAACCCCTTGAACTTGTCGATAACCCTTAGCGACAAGCCGAGCTTTATAGATGGTCACATTACCATCCGCGTCTGTCTTCTTCTTAAAGATCCATTTATTTTCTATGGCTCGCCGTTCTACGGGCAAGTCAGTCAAAGTCCATACTTCGTTTTCATACATGGATCCTATCTCGGATTTCATGGCTTCTAGCCATTTGTCGGAATCCGGACCCGCCATCGCTTCTTCATAGTTCGAAGGTTCACCGTTGTCTAACAACATGATTTCCAAGACAGGGTTGCCGTACCACTCTGGTGCGGAACGTGTCCTTGTGGACCTTCGAATTTCAGTAGGAGCTTGATCTGAAGTATCTTGATCATTATCATTAACTTCCTCTCTAGTCGGTGCTGGCACCTTAGGAACATTTTCTTGAGTTGCGCCATTTTCTGGTTCAAGAGGTAATACTTCATCAAGCTCTACTTTCCTCCCACTTACTTCTTTCGAGAGAAACTCTTTCTCCAGAAAGGACCCATTCTTGGCAACAAAGATCTTGCCTTCGGATCTGAGGTAGAAGGTGTACCCAACAGTTTCTTTAGGGTATCCTATGAAGACGCATTTTTCCGATTTGGGTTCGAGCTTTTCAGGTTGAAGTTTCCTGACATAAGCATCGCATCCCCAAACTTTTAGAAATGACAGCTTAGGTTTCTTCCCAAACCATAATTCATACGGTGTCGTCTCAACGGATTTCGACGGGGCCCTATTTAAAGTGAATGCGGCAGTCTCTAAAGCATAGCCCCAAAAAGATAGTGGTAAATCGGCAAGAGACATCATAGATCGCACCATATCTAATAGAGTGCGATTACGACGT
>NW_021208816.1:0-1050 GCF_002162155.2 Triticum dicoccoides
TCAAGATCTATAAGGATAGATCAAAATGCTTAATAATACTTTCAAATGAGCACATACCTTGACATGATCTTGAAGGTGTTTAAGATGGACCAGTCAAAGAAGGAGTTCTTGCCTGAGTTGTAAGGTACGAAGTTAAGACTTAAAGCTCGACCACGGCAGAATAGAGAGAAAGGACGAAGGTCGTCCCCTATGCTTAAGACGTAGGCTCTTCAGTATGCTATGCTGTGTACCGCACCTGAAGTGTGCCTTGCCATGAGTCAGTCAAGGGGTACAAGAGTGATCCAGGAATGGCTCACAGGACAGCGGTCAAAGTTATCCTTAGTAACTAGTGGACTAAGGAATTTTCTCGATTATGGAGGTGGTAAAAGAGTTCGTCGTAAAGGTTACGACGATGCAAGCTTGACACCTATCCGGATAGCTCTGAGTAGAGAGACCGGATACATATAATGGAGCAATAATTTAGAATAGCTCCAAGTAAAACAATTGTTTGGAATAGCTCCAAATAGAGCGTGGTAGCTGCATCTAGGAGATGACATAGAGATTTGTAAAGCACACACGGATCTGAAAGGTTCAGACCCGTTGACTAAAACCTCTCTCACAAGCAACATGATCATACATAAAACTCATTGAGTGTTAATCACATAGTGATGTGAACTAGACTACTGACTCTAGTAAACTCTTGGGTATTAGTCACATGGCGATGTGACCTGTGAGTGTTAATCACATGGCGATGTGAACTAGATTATTGACTCTAGTGCAAGTGGGAGACTGTTGGAAATATGCCCTAGAGGAAATAATAAAAGTATTATTATTATATTTCCTTGTTCATGATAATTGTCTTTTATTCATGCTATAACTGTATTATCCGGAAATCGTAATACACGTGTGAATACATAGACCACAATATGTCCCTAGTGAGCCTCTAGTTGACTAGCTCGTTGTGATCAACAGATAGTCATGGTTTCCTGGCTATGGACATTGGATGTCGTTGATAACGGGATCACATCATTAGGAGAATGATGTGATGGACAAGACCCAATCCTAAGCATA
>NW_021208817.1:0-1136 GCF_002162155.2 Triticum dicoccoides
GATGGAACCCGAATAGGCGATAAACCTGGACTAGAGACTCGAGTGTTTAGGCAGGCCGTGGCCGACACCCACGTTGGGCTTCCGCTTGAAGGTTGCCGAGTACATGTCATGTAAACGGCGGTAAGTGGTGAGAGCGTGTGTGAAGAAGTACACCCCTGCAGGGTTAACATCATCTATTCGAATAGCCGTGTCCGCGGAAAAGGACTTCTGGGTTGCTTATATCAGTTCATAGACAAGTGAAAGTGGATACTTTAAAATGCGCAAGATAAGCGTGAGTGCTATGGATGGCGTTCTCGTAGGGAGACGGGAGCGGATCCATAGTGGTGTATTGATATGGTGAATATGTGGACTCGTGTGCGCCACCTCAAAAGAGTCGCTTGCAGTCATAGTTTAGGATAGCCACCGAGTCAGAGCTGGCTTGCTGCAGTCAAACCCCTCCACCCCCTTGTTGATAATGATGCATATGTAGATAGATCTGATGTAAGTCTTGCTGGGTACATTTGTACTCACGTTTGCCTATTTATGTTTTTGCAGAGAGACTTCGGTCTCGCTAGTAGTTCCGCGTGGACTTCGACGTTTAGCTTGTTACCTCAGCTACGATCTTGTGCCCTCGGCAGGATCTAGTAGATAGTCAGGCTTCTCAGCCTTTTCCATTTATAGATGTCTGTACTCAGACATGATAGCTTCCGTTTGTGCTTTGATTTGTATGCTCTGATTGTTGGGTCATGAGACCCCTGTTTGTAATATCTCGCTCCTCGGAGCCTAATGAATAAATACTTGAGTCGTAGAGTCATGTTGTGATGCCATGTTGTATTTGCACATATCGAGCATATTGTGTGTATGTTATTGAAATGCTTGATATGTGTGGGATCTGGCTATCTAGTTGTTTATCCTTAGTAGCCTCTCTTACCGGGAAATGTCTCCTAGTGTTTCCACTGAGCCATGGTAGCTTGCTACTGCTCCGGAACACTTAGGCTGGCCGGCATGTGTCCTTCTTCGTTCCTGTGTCTGTCCCTTCGGGGAAATGTCACGCGATGAATACCGGAGTCCTGTTAGCCCGCTACATCCCGGTTCACCGGAGTCCTGCTAGCCCAGTGCTACAGCCTGGATTCACTCGCTGATGACCGACACGTTCG
>NW_021208818.1:0-1220 GCF_002162155.2 Triticum dicoccoides
TGGAGTAAGTTGCATGACCTCTTCTAGTGGTAGACTAGCAGATGTAGGGGATGTAGGTTGGTACGGTCTACCCGGGGTTAGAGTTAATGCTTCTAAAAAACTGTGTCTTGGTCATCCATTTCTCAAACATCATGTAGTGCGAGAAATCCAACGGAGGAGATCGAGTCTTGTGGGAAAAAGTGCACAAACCTCTACAGAGTGTACAAACTAATCATGGTTAGCCGTGTCCTCGGTTATGGATAACTTGAGTATCTGGTTCTTGGATTATCATATGGATCTCATCACTTTAAATTAATTTGTTGGGTTGATAACTACTTTTAATTGGGATTGAGATGAGGGTACCATTCTCAATGTTGTTTCAACTACCATGTTAGTTAAATAAAATATATTCCTTTGTTGTAGGGAAAAATTGGCTATTCGCAAAAACATTATAACCATAGAGCCTCCACCAGCCAAATATGCATGTAGTGATAGCATTTATCTGTTCATCGCTCTACTGTGTTATATTGCCAGCATATTCCATGTGCTGACCCGTTTTCGAGCTGCAACATATCATGTTGCAGACTTTTCAGATGAGGAGTAAGATGACGTAGGTCGTTTGTCATGCACTCAGGTATGCCATTGGAGTTGATGGACTCACTTTATCTTCCAAGCTTTCCGATGTTATCGTTTTTAGATGGCCTTAAGCCATATTTATTGTAATAAGTTCTCTTTTGAGACATTCGATGTAATAAGTGTGTGATTGCTACTCTGTTATAAATCCTTCGAGTACTGTGTGTGTCAACATCACCGATCCAGGGATGACACTGAACACAGAGACTTTACCGTCTGAGGTCGGGTCGCTACAAGATGGTATCAGAGCACACTCTGAATGTAGGACACGACCACTAAGATGAGCCATAGGTCACTCTTCTCTACTCATTTATGACTCCTCTCCATTTTCTACTCTTTAGGATGGCGGACTCAAGGAACAAGTTTACACAGCCGGATGAAGACACCCCGTTTAGACGACATTTGAAGGAAGTCACTAGGTACCTAAACATCGGAATACAAGCTTCACCGGGACCTACACCGCCACTTTACCAGAAGAGGAGCGTTGGTTGATTCAAGTTAAAATCCCAGGAAGGACGTTCACACCAGTCACTAAACCCATAGAGTTTTCCTTTGACGCACCAACCTGGAGTGTAGGCAAGAGCATGGCAGCCCACATCGCCATAGGA
>NW_021208819.1:0-1015 GCF_002162155.2 Triticum dicoccoides
TGGCCTTTTAAAGTGCTTTTCCTTGTTCTGCTTAAAACATCAATTTAACTTGTTTGATCATGCATGAAAATAGTACAGATGGATAGATTGGATTTTTCTGATCATTTTTCATATATAATTTGTCCAATTTGGAGTTACAGAATAAAAGTTATGAATTTTTGAAGTTTAAATAATATTCTGGAATTTCCTGATTTAAATTAAATCCAGAAAATCAATTACTGCGTCAGCCTGACGTCAGTGTGACGTCAGCAGGTCAACGGAACTGGTCCAGGTCAAACCTGACAGTGGGTCCCGCATGTCAGGGTGATTATTTTAATTAAAACTTAATTAAAACTAATCCTATTTAATTAACAGGGCTGGGCCCCACCTGTCATTGACTCAGGGGAGTCAACCAGGGCCCACCCGTGGTCAAACCCGGGTCGGCTGCACCGGCGTTTAGCCGCCGGCGAGCCCGACGCGACGGCGGAAGTGGTTTTGGCCATTTCGGCCACCAAATGGGCCGCGGAGACCACCGGAGGGAAGCTGAGGACAAACCGCAGCTCTTGGCGGAGTCCGTTGAGGTCGGGATGGCCGGAGTTGGCGCCGTCGACGACTTTGGCGGCCACCGGGGTTCGGTCGGAGGTGAACTTGGCGCTAGAGGGTTCGGTGAGGCTCGTGGAGTAGCTAGCTAGGTGCTGCGGAACTTGGTGAGTAAGATGGACACCATCTTGTGGCCGGAGGATGACCGGGAGCACGTCGGCGACGAGCTCCACGGCGGTGGGTGCGGTTGAGCTCCGGGAGGTTGCTACACGGCTCGGGAGCAAGAACGGAAGGGAGGGGAAGATGGCTAAGCTCACAGTGAGTGCGACGGAGTTCTTGGTGCGGCCGGAGATGGACCGGAGCGACGACGGCGTTGAAGGGGATCTCCGGCGACGGTGAGCTCGGGCGAGGTCGGTGCGGTGGTCTCGGGCGTTGCGAGCGCTCGGGGCTCGGCTGCTCGATGAAGTGGACAGCGGCGGAGCTCCTGGACACGGTG
>NW_021208820.1:0-1207 GCF_002162155.2 Triticum dicoccoides
TCTGAAATAAACCCTGACTTTATAGAGGCTGGCGTAAACGAACCTTCACCTTTAAATCCCTGAAATTGATACTCTAACTTCTAGATCCCGGTCTATTCTAACCCTACGCATGTTTGGCTCATAGGGAAAAGAAACAATCTCAGCCGGGTTCATCCGCTACCCTCACTGACGGTATGGGGCCACAAGCCACTTTAATCTCTTCCCTCTTATCTTCTTCTTCCTCTATCCTCTCTTCTCCACTGCCGATCCCTTTTTCCTCTTCTACTAGGTTCGCCGAGCCGCGCACTTGTTGGCGCCGACAGCCGAGATGACCCTGTCTGGGCCGACGACTGGAGATGGCGGCTGCTGCACATGGAGCTCGGACATGGAGCTGGCCATCTAGCACGGGGCCATGGTGTTGGCGTCCAATTGATGTCCGCTGAGATGAGCGACGCGCAGGCAAGCGTGGAAACGGCCGGCGGCGCGTAGCTACGAGCAACTGCTATAAGCAGGTGCCGTCGGGCACAAAAC
Organism: Triticum dicoccoides; assembly: GCF_002162155.2. Taxonomy (NCBI): domain Eukaryota; kingdom Viridiplantae; phylum Streptophyta; class Magnoliopsida; order Poales; family Poaceae; genus Triticum; species Triticum dicoccoides. The sequence goes on from NW_021208820.1 coordinate 511, forward strand.
CGAAGCACGGCTCCGTGGCTGCAAACGGTGGCGCGGGCAGCGAGCAACGCACCGGCCAACGGCGGGATGGTCCCATGGACGTGCGTACGTGCATGCGTGTGCACAGACGGACGTAAGTGTAGCCTACGGGACGTTGGCTTGGCGCTGCAAGGCTTGATGGCGTCGGCACCGTTGCCTCCAGCTCGTCCGGAATGGCGTCGACGGCCGAGCCGAGCACGTCCCGCACGCTCATCTCGTCTGACGTACGAGTCCGCCTGCAGCACGCTGTAAAGCTTGGTGAGAAGAATCCCACAGGCATCGATGGTCATGTCGCTGACCACGGTCTCCACCGGGTCGGGCTTGTCCAGGTGTAGCACGCTGTTGAGCAGTTCGTCAGCGCGGCCGGCCGCTGCACATGGTTGGGCAGTGAACTTGTGAAGAGATGCATTTGACAGGTGGGCCTACGTAGTAAGTCGCCGTAGAAACTAATCCTGGCTTGGATCGTGCCTTTACTATTACACCAAAGAATTTTTTTAGTCATGGAGGGTCGGGATTGGCTGGGATTCGTAAATACGGGGTATCAAATTCAGGGATTCAGAGGTGAGGGTCCATTTACGTCAGCCTCTACAATCTCAGGATTTATTTCAGACTTCACTCATTTCGTTGCTTGTAGTACACCCATTTAAAATTCTCATAAATGAAAATGGATGAGAAATCG
>NW_021208821.1:0-820 GCF_002162155.2 Triticum dicoccoides
AACTAAATACTTACAGTTTTTTAGTGATTTCTTTTTGCTTTTAGGTCACAAAAATTATAAACTTTCTGTTAGTGCCATTAGCTTTAAATTTTAAATAGTTTAAATTTGAATTTTTAAAAATTTGTGTGAATCACTAGTTTATGAATAACTTTACTATAAAATTAGATTTTTTTCTATTTATTTTTTATTTCTACTTACAACTAAATACTTACAGTTTTTTAGTGATTTCTTTTTGCTTTTAGGTCACAAAAATTATAAACTTTCTGTTAGTGCCATTAGTTTTAAATTTTAAATAGTTTAAATTTGAATTTTTAAAAATTTGTCTGAATCACTAGTTTATGAATAACTTTACTATAAAATTAGAATTTTTTTCTTCTTTGCTATTTATTTTTTATTTATACTTACAATTAAATACTTATAGTTTGATTTTAGGTCACACAAATTATATTCTTTTTGCTATTGAAGAATATTATAGTTTTATTTAGTTGATCATAACATAATATTTTAATTGATTGTTTTTATTTTCATAAAAGTTTTGTAGTTCATTCTGTTTGCTATTAATTCATTCTTTGAGCTAAATGACTCTGAAATTGGAAAGCATTTCAAAATGAACTCTGAAAAGGTTGAAAGTTGGCATGGTATCATCATTTCACCCACATAGCATGTTCCAAAAAGTAGAGAGGGTTACGACAAAAACTTGATGCACTTCATGTACAAAATGGACAATCACTTTCGAAGTATCAAAGTTTCGAACCATAAGACATGAAAGCATTTCAAATGAACTCTGAAAAAGTTGAAAGTTGGGATGGTATCATAATTT
>NW_021208822.1:0-879 GCF_002162155.2 Triticum dicoccoides
CCTCCGCCGGAGGCACCAATGGCCCCGCCATCACATTATGCGAGTTGCTGGCCGTGAAGCTAGGAATCGGGGGCGGCCCCTGTTGGCCGCCCGCAATCCACGCACTCAACCCCGAGATCAAGGTAGGCACAAGGGCGGTGATCGTCGCTCCGAGTCGTTGTTCCACTTGCTCTTGGACAATCTCCGGAATCCGCGCCACCTGTGCCTTGAGTTCTTGAACCTCTCGCGCCTGGCTTTCCGAGCTGGTCTTTTTCTCCTTCCGCACACCAGCGGTATAGTATGACCCCCATTTTGTCGACAAGCCTTTGCTGGCCACACGACCAGCTGACGTCGGCTTACTGAGCTTATCCTTGTTCTTCATTATATTCAACCCCCTATTTAGAGTGGTGTCCCAAGGGTTGCTCTTAGTCGACCCCGCGCTACACGACCGTGCTCTTTGAGTGTATCTCCGTCTGTCCTCTGTTGGCCTCGGTCATTGTACGTCTTTTTAATAAAGGTTTTGTGCTCTACCACCCAAGGATCGACCACGTCTATGTGTTGTAGCGCGACTAGGTTTGCTCTTTCAAAGTCGGCGAGTCGACCCTCGAAGTCGACATGCATTTCGCGGCGACCCTCACGGTGACCCCATCCAGCGAGCCTGCCGAGGTGCCTGTTGACGGGCAGACCAACAGGGTTCTCGATGCCTAGATAATTCGTGCAGTAGGAGATGCACTCTTCGGTCAGAAAGCCCCTGGCTATGCTTCCTTCTGGACGTGACATGTTGCGAACGTATCCTTTGATGACACCATTCATCCTTTCGAACGGCATCATGCTGTGCAGGAACGTCGGCCCGAGTTGGATGATATCCTCCACTATATGGACCAGCAGATGCACCATAAC
>NW_021208823.1:0-1141 GCF_002162155.2 Triticum dicoccoides
CTCCTCTGCTCTCCCTCCCTCTCGTCACCGAACGCACCTGAGAGCGCCGCTCGCCGTAGCTATGACCACCGACCACCTCTCGTCCCGTGACCGTGCCCAGCAGCTCCGCAATCGAGCACCACATCCCCAAGCCGAAGGAAACGAGCCGGAGGGCTTTGCTTCGTCGCCAACGTCGTCGTCTTCATCTCCGGTGCCCGGAGATCGCCGCCGTAAATTCGCGTCGTCCAGAGCTTCCCCGACCTCGTCGTCGACTCTGCTAGTCCCTACGTGAGCTCCTCTCCATTCCCCCCCTGTTCCCTTCCTCTAGCGCGTCCTCTAGCACCGATTCCGCCATGGCCGAAGCTCACCTCCGCCGAGCTCGCCGCCGGCGTAGCTCCGGTGACCATTTGGTCACCCCGGCGAGCCCTGCGCGTTCGTAGTTTCCCATAGAGCATGCCTAGCGCAAAAACTAGCCCGCTTGCTCTCTGCAGCATCAAACCCGTGGTCGCCCGAACTCCGGCCGCCGCCGTCGTCGTAGTTGCCGTTGCTTCGGGCCACCCCAGCTCCATTCGCCGCCACCGCTGGATGCGCACGAGTCCCAGCTCGCCGTAGGACCCATCCGCGCCCTAAACCGTGCCCTGTGGGCGATTCCCGAGCCTCCGCCGCGTCTGGTCGTTGCCGGCGGCTAGACGCCGGTGGGTTAGGCCCTGTTGACCAGGGGTTTGACCCCCCCTGGGTCGATGACAAGTGGGGCCAGCCCCCCCTGTTAATTAGTTTAGTTTATTTTAATTTAATTACCCCCTGCTGACACTGACATGTGGGCCCTAGTGCCCTAATCTTTAATTAAGCTAAACTAAACCCCCCCTGTTTAACCCGTGTCACTGACGTGTGGACCCCACACGTCAGGTTTGACCTGGACCGCCCTGTTGACCTGATGACGTCAGGGTGAGGTCATGCTGACGCAATATTCATTTTCTGGAAGTTAGTTTATTTTATAAATAATCAGAAAAATCCAGAAAATTATATAAACTTCAATAAATCATAGAAAATTAACCGTAACTCCAAATTAAATAAATTATATATGAAAAATTATCAGAAAAATTCAAGGAATCCATCTGTACCATTTTCATGCATGTTAGAACAACTTATAGGTGCTGTTTAG
>NW_021208824.1:0-1768 GCF_002162155.2 Triticum dicoccoides
CGTCACAACATCTGTAGTTGAGTATTCCTGTTTGCACAACATGTTTGCACAACACAAACAAGGAGACAGGAGAGCATGCTTTCGCTTTAATAGCAGCCTCCTTGAATTCAACCTCCAGCTCTACTTGGATGAGGTCTGCCTGGAGTTCCATGATTCAATTCATGCACCTTTTTCTGCAGTTCACCTAAAATGAAGCAAAGATTGCATCATTCAGCTAGCAAGAAGTACTTGCTCTTGTGAGCTGGCAGGTTCTTCTTTAGTAGTTGCACTAAAATTGAGGAACATTAAGGTTGGCTGTCCGGCTCATGTAAGTTGCAACGATAATTTTCTTATCCTTTTGTACAGTTCCACTAAAATAAAGTGCCATTGTGGTGACAGTGACGACTCTATCTTGCAAAGGCTAATAAAATATTGCACGAGATTACCAGCAGAACTTGATGGAGATTTTGGAAACTCCAATCACCATTTTGTGTAGTTCCACCAAAATTGAGAGATGTTGCCCACGTGACATTTTAGTTGAACTGCACAAGACACTCATTCCAAACAAAAGTGTTTTGTGCAGTTCACCAAAAGGTCACAATAGCAACAAGGTGAAATGGATATCCCTATCTGCACAAAAAGATAGAAAGTAACAGTTGCTGGTCAATAAGAATATACAAAACATATACAAAATGAAAAGAAGCATCTTAATTATTTTCATGGCAATCACGCAAGGACAGTAGAAAATTTAAAATGTCAGCAATGCTTCATGTTACCAGAAGCATTACGATCAACAATGAGATTCCTCAAATATGGGATTACTTTAATGGTGGCATTGCTTGTTTACCAGACACGGTAAATCAACAGCAGCTAAAGAGTTGGTTTAAGGGCATGGGACTGTGGGGACACCAGGACACTCAGCAACGTCAAGGAGCAACTTACTTATCGTACTGGGGAAAACAGCATGAGTGCCATTTGTAACACAGTTTAATTGCATCTTATCACTGGAGGCATTAGATTAACAATAACACTGGTTAGACATGTCCCTAAGGTAACAGTGTGATCGCTTCATTTTACATGCGCCCTTACATTAACAACAACAAAAGGTTGGTATAAGGACATGCGACAGTGGACGCATCAGCACAAGGTACCTACAAGGAAGCATAAAATGGTGATGCCGAGTTTGTTCATGCTATGTGAGGGCAGCAAACCTAATCCTGGAGACCTTGTACTATGTGAGGGAAGCAAATCTAATCCTGGAGACCTTTTACTATGTGAGGGCAACAAATCAAATCCTGGAGACCTTTTACTATGTGAGGGCAGCAAATCTAATCCTGGAGACCTTTTACTATGTGAGGGCAGCAAATCTAATCCTGAGACCTTTTACTATGTGAGGGTAGCAAATCTAATCCTGAGACCTTTTACTATGTGAGGGTAGCAAATCTAATCCTGGAGACCTTTTACTACGTGACGGCAGCAAATCTAATCCTGGATATACTCTGTTGACTTGTCCACCAGCCGCCACTTTCTATCCTTTTTTTCAACCAATAATAGATATGTTCCTTCTCCAGTTTGTACTGCGTTTCCCATTATTTCCCTTTTCAACCAAGAGACCGGTTGGGTATCCGGTCTCTACTACTTTCACCATATTATTTCCTCTTTGAATCAAGTCCTAGATTCATGCTACAACTTTCCCCCCTTTCTTCATTGTTTGAACAAAGCCCTAGATTCAAATGCATGAAGTAGCTTTACCTCTAATAATACTAAAAATTTAGGTGGCTTTGGAAGA
>NW_021208825.1:0-1768 GCF_002162155.2 Triticum dicoccoides
CGTCACAACATCTGTAGTTGAGTATTCCTGTTTGCACAACATGTTTGCACAACACAAACAAGGAGACAGGAGAGCATGCTTTCGCTTTAATAGCAGCCTCCTTGAATTCAACCTCCAGCTCTACTTGGATGAGGTCTGCCTGGAGTTCCATGATTCAATTCATGCACCTTTTTCTGCAGTTCACCTAAAATGAAGCAAAGATTGCATCATTCAGCTAGCAAGAAGTACTTGCTCTTGTGAGCTGGCAGGTTCTTCTTTAGTAGTTGCACTAAAATTGAGGAACATTAAGGTTGGCTGTCCGGCTCATGTAAGTTGCAACGATAATTTTCTTATCCTTTTGTACAGTTCCACTAAAATAAAGTGCCATTGTGGTGACAGTGACGACTCTATCTTGCAAAGGCTAATAAAATATTGCACGAGATTACCAGCAGAACTTGATGGAGATTTTGGAAACTCCAATCACCATTTTGTGTAGTTCCACCAAAATTGAGAGATGTTGCCCACGTGACATTTTAGTTGAACTGCACAAGACACTCATTCCAAACAAAAGTGTTTTGTGCAGTTCACCAAAAGGTCACAATAGCAACAAGGTGAAATGGATATCCCTATCTGCACAAAAAGATAGAAAGTAACAGTTGCTGGTCAATAAGAATATACGAAACATATACAAAATGAAAAGAAGCATCTTAATTATTTTCATGGCAATCACGCAAGGACAGTAGAAAATTTAAAATGTCAGCAATGCTTCATGTTACCAGAAGCATTACGATCAACAATGAGATTCCTCAAATATGGGATTACTTTAATGGTGGCATTGCTTGTTTACCAGACACAGTAAATCAACAGCAGCTAAAGAGTTGGTTTAAGGGCATGGGACTGTGGGGACACCAGGACACTCAGCAACGTCAAGGAGCAACTTACTTATCGTACTGGGGAAAACAGCATGAGTGCCATTTGTAACACAGTTTAATTGCATCTTATCACTGGAGGCATTAGATTAACAATAACACTGGTTAGACATGTCCCTAAGGTAACAGTGTGATCGCTTCATTTTACATGCGCCCTTACATTAACAACAACAAAAGGTTGGTATAAGGACATGCGACAGTGGACGCATCAGCACAAGGTACCTACAAGGAAGCATAAAATGGTGATGCCGAGTTTGTTCATGCTATGTGAGGGCAGCAAACCTAATCCTGGAGACCTTGTACTATGTGAGGGAAGCAAATCTAATCCTGGAGACCTTTTACTATGTGAGGGCAACAAATCAAATCCTGGAGACCTTTTACTATGTGAGGGCAGCAAATCTAATCCTGGAGACCTTTTACTATGTGAGGGCAGCAAATCTAATCCTGAGACCTTTTACTATGTGAGGGTAGCAAATCTAATCCTGAGACCTTTTACTATGTGAGGGTAGCAAATCTAATCCTGGAGACCTTTTACTACGTGACGGCAGCAAATCTAATCCTGGATATACTCTGTTGACTTGTCCACCAGCCGCCACTTTCTATCCTTTTTTTCAACCAATAATAGATATGTTCCTTCTCCAGTTTGTACTGCGTTTCCCATTATTTCCCTTTTCAACCAAGAGACCGGTTGGGTATCCGGTCTCTACTACTTTCACCATATTATTTCCTCTTTGAATCAAGTCCTAGATTCATGCTACAACTTTCCCCCCTTTCTTCATTGTTTGAACAAAGCCCTAGATTCAAATGCATGAAGTAGCTTTACCTCTAATAATACTAAAAATTTAGGTGGCTTTGGAAGA
>NW_021208826.1:0-720 GCF_002162155.2 Triticum dicoccoides
TGTGACGCCCGGATAGTTACACTACAGTAATTCCCTATTAACGATGCCACGTCACCACGATTACTGTTGTTAACCTCTAGATGCATCAAATCCCGTTCGAATTCAAATTCAAAATCAAGCAAATAATAAAAGTTTTCAATTGTCAAAAATTAAATGTTCTAAGGTTGACCAATAAATCCTAAATAATTATGGTGGTGAAACCACATTTTTATAATATGATTAGATGCACTAAATAAACTAAAACAACGATAAAACAATTATCTAAAATGATTTTAAAATAATAAGCACATGCAAAACACTTTATTTAAGGTGCCAGAATATTTGGGGCTGTGACCTAGTTAATAACACCAAATTAGTTGTCGCTTTTAAATTTTATAGAACTAAAATAAAAGAAAACTGAAAAGAAATAGAATAAAAAAAAGGAAACAGAAAAAAAAGGGAAAGAACCCCCCTCCCCACTGGGCCACAGCCCAGTTGGCCTCTGGGCCAACCAGGCCGGCCCAGCCGGTGCCTATAGCCCCCTGGGGCGACCGAAACCTAGCGACCCCCCTCCCCACTTTCCCCTCACGATCCCCACCTCCCCCTCGTCTCCCTCACCCGCCGCCACCACACAACACACACACACAAGCACGCACGCACGCATCGTGCCGGGGAGAGGATCTCCCCGCGCCCGATCCCCTCGCGTGCATCGGCGCCTTCGCCTCGCCGTCCTCCTCGTCG
>NW_021208827.1:0-1185 GCF_002162155.2 Triticum dicoccoides
TTTTCTTTGTTGCTTTATTTATTTTATTTTGTGATTAACTTTACTATAAAAATAGTTTTTTCCTATTTTTTGATTTGTTTTTTGCATTATTTATTTTCTTTTGTTTTTTGCTTTAATTTTTAATTCTGTTTGCTTTTAGGTTAGCAAAATTATAAACTTTCTGTTAGTGCCATTAGTTTTAGAAAAATTATAAACTTTCTGTTAGTGCCATTAGTTTTCAAATTTGAAAACATTTTTTTAGTTTTTTTGGTTTTCTTTGTTGCTTTATTTATTTTATTTTATGATTAACTTTACTATAAAAATAGTTTTTTTTCCTGTTTTTTTATTTGTTTTTTGCATTATTTATTTTCTTTTGTTTTTTGATTTAATTTTTAATTCTGTTTGCTTTTAGGTTAGCAAAATTATAAACTTTCTGTTAGTGCATTAGTTTTAGAAAAATTATAAACTTTCTGTTAGTGCCATTAGTTTTCAAATTTGAATAGTTAAAATTTGAATTCTTTGAAAATTGTTTGAATCACAAGTTTGTGATTAACTTACTAAAAAAATGAGAATAGATGCGCTTATAGAGAAAATTCAACCTAAATTCCTAGTAAATTTCTATGAATTTCAGAGAAATTCACTGTGAATTTAGGTGGGACTAAACTCTGCCCGCAACGAGGACCAATCCTTTAGTCCCGGTTTGTGGCACAAATCGGGACTAATGGTCATGGGCCAGGGGCGAGGAGCAAAATTATAAACTTTCTGTTAGTGCCATTAGTTTTAGAAAGTTGAAAGTTGAAAGTTGGCATGGGCCAGGGACTAATGGTCATGGTATTATAAGGGCCGAACCATAAGACATGAAAACATTTCAAATGAACTCTAAAAAAGTTGAAAGTTGGGATGGTATCATAATTTCACCCACATAGCATGTGCATGTACAAAATGGACAATGGTAGCATGTTCGTGTGTTACAAAGTTGCGGGAGAAAGTCTTCACTTTTTCTTCGCTTGTGTCATTTGCTTATTGCACCGTAACCATGGATAATCTTCATTGTTTATCAGGATGCTTGGGTCAGCCTTGACATTGGAGGGAGGAATTTCATGAAACTTTTCATAATCTTCAGACATGTCTATCTTGCCGTCCATTCCCAGGATGTCCTTTTTTCCTAAAAGAACTATGTGGCGCTTTGGCTCATCGTATGATGTA
>NW_021208828.1:0-928 GCF_002162155.2 Triticum dicoccoides
TCATGAATGCCTGTCCCTGTAAGTCTGTGCCACTTTGGGTTTACGACTAGTCATGTCAGCCCGGGCTCCTTATCATATGGATGCTAGCGACACTATCATATACGTGAGCCAAAAGGCGCAAACGGTCCCGGGCAAAGGTAAGGCGACACCCGTGGGGATACCGTGCGTGAGGCCGCAAAGTGATATGAGGTGTTACCGGCTAGATCGATGTGACATCGAGTCGGGGTCCTGACAGCATTGGCATCAGAGCCGGACTGCCTGTAGGTTCTCCAAGCCAAACTGGTCGATGTTGAGTCTAGAAATTCTTTAGTTATATGTAGGGGAATTGTTTGTGGGATGGAACGTAAGGCTCTTTTTACTCCTTTATCTTATGACATTCTGATCTGAGTCAGTCTATTCTTCCACCGGGGGTTAAGGAATTAGGATCTATTCTCTGTATCAGGATCACGTGTTACTAATCAGTAGTACCTTATAAGTTTGATGGATACAAGCCTAGTTCAGTTCTTCTACCATATTATGTTGCTAGGATGGTCTCAGAACTTTGATATGATGATGTTGAGTGTGTATGAAATCCTTTGTCAAATGTCTCAAAATCCTTCTTGAGCATTTACAGCTGTTATGCTGCCGAAATTTTGCTAGAAATTCTAATGCCTTTGCATTATGATTGTGCTTTCAGATGGCCACTCGCGACCTCAATCAAGTGGTTCGCCTGACTCGATGCCTAGATGTACCCGGCCATACTGCCAAGTTGGTCAGGGTAATGACTGAGGCTGGATACCGCTGGTATCCTGAGTACACGGTCGAAGAGCAATTTCGGGACTTTAATCAAAGCCAGTATCTCTGCACTGTCAGGATATTTCCATCTTATCCTGGATCCACCGAGCCCCTTCACTGCTCCTATGGACTCGGGGTTACTATTGAGATGGCT
>NW_021208829.1:0-2103 GCF_002162155.2 Triticum dicoccoides
GCCGGGCCTCATGTTGGTCTCCGCGGCCTGCTGCGCCGCGGCCGCCACACCGCCGGGGATGAGGCCGCCCAGCCCCGTCGCACGCGTCTCGGCGGCCTGCACCGCAGCCGCGTCCGCGAGGTCCACCGGCCTCTCGCCCGCCGACGTCTGCGCCGCGGCCTGCAGAGCTTCGCCGATGGTCACCGCGTCCGTCGCCTCCTCCACCCCGGCGCCCGGCACCGGCACCGTGAACTGCGCCATCACCTGCATGCATGCATATTGCGTGCGTGTCACGCGCGTACGGGCATCACGTCGCCGTGCAAGTTCATGGAGCGCACGCGCATGGATGCATGCATACGAGGAGTATATAGACGCGCGGTTGTTACCTGGCCGCCTGCGGTGGCGGTGACGACGCGTCTCCCGGCGTGCGGTTCGTCGGTCTCAGTGACCCGGAGATCGCCGCGTCGGCCATCTTGTTTCTGCTGCTGATCATCATGGGTGGCGAGGACCTCGTCGCGCTGGCGGCGCGCGTCGTGGGCGGCGGCGGAGGGCGGGTAGACGTCGCCGGTGCGGACGGGCTGGGACTGGTCGCTCATGGCCGGCGTCGGCCTCGCTCGATCGATCTCGGGCAATCCGCGGGAGAGTTAACCGGGGAAGGCTGCTGCTTTGGCTAGCTAGCTTGGCTAGTTACCAACCCATTTGCGTCGCCGGGAATAAATGGTGACGACGAGAGCAGACGGGTAGAGCGGTGCGATTTGGCGTTGCATGTGTGAGCTTGCCACGTGAGCTCCTCTGCGACGACACCTGCAAAGTAGAAAGACAGGAGAACGACACCTGGAACGGCACCTCTCCGCTGCACCGCACGTAGGCGGCACCGGTCTGTAGTGTTAGAATAAATCCGAGGCATACCGCCGATTATCCGAGGACTAAGCAATCACACGAGCACAACACCAAGATTTGTTAACGAGGTTCACCGATATGGGTGTCTTTTTTTAGCATCAGTACAGACACAGGTGCTCATATACACGCGCATACACTCACCCCTATGAACGCACACACGTACACCCTACCCCTAAGAGCACCTCCGAGAGACTGAGCCGGCATATCATCTTGAGATTTACGAAGCCATCGTAGGCGCCTCGTCGTCGACGGGAACGTCTCCTCCTACTGAAAGCGCATCGCCGAAAAATCCTGAAATAAATTCAGAAATAATGCGAGCACCAGGATTTGAACCCCGATGGGTTAGGGATACCACTGTCCACCTAACCAACTCAACCACAGGTTGATTCGCTACGCGGCACCGGTCTGTAGTGTGGGTGAGGCGTGCTCCTATTTTTTACACCGTACAATTGAAAAGACTACTACCACCGTCGTGGTTTATTAGTCCCTAACTCCCTATGAATTCTGTGTCAAATTTTAATCTTAAATTTAACTAATAAAATGTTATTGCGTGTCATAAAAAATAATATAAGTAAAAACTATGTTCAAATACAAGCACAACGATATAATTTTTGGTGACATGTATTCATATTTTGTTTGTTAAACTTTTAGTCAAAATTCGACGCAAAATACAAAAAAGGCTACAAACCAGGACGAAGGTAGTAAGACATACAAAAATGCCAAATAAAGGCCAAATTTGAAAATTGAAAATTTAAGTTTTTATTTTTTTGAAAAGAAATAATATATGCTGTACCTAGAGACATCATGTACATGTCTGTAAATTTTCAGGAAGAAATTGGTAAAAATGAGAGCTACATAGAGAATACAAAGCACTATTCATTCTTAAAGTCCATGTACTTGTTCTTTTGGGCAGCTCGCATTTGAAGGTATTTCGTCCTAATTTTTTATACATTACATCCTTACATGTATGTACAATTTCTTCCAGGATATTTTGAATTGAAATGTTTGAATTTTTCAAAAAGTTTGAAATTTTCAGCCTCCATTACTCGGCCTTCAAAGCGCCCTGCTCTAAGACATATCTATTTCAGGCCAGGATGTTTTACTTATGTGAAAAAACTAAAATCTATTATTCGTTTAAGACTACCCACAATGAGAGTAACTTCAGCAATAACATAAGGTCTAACTCAACAAATTTGCTTATGTGATAATGATTTAATGAGAAAA
>NW_021208830.1:0-1242 GCF_002162155.2 Triticum dicoccoides
GAGACGTCAAAATCTTCTTCATTCTGATCATCATCTGGCCCGCGTATGATATCGAACATGGTCTGTTCTCTCTCTCGGTCGGTATTGTCCGCCATAGCTTTTATTTAACTATGCCAAAAGAAATATAAAATAATTTAGTATAATCTCGAATAATAGATATAATCTCGAATACATCGTCTCGAATAATAGATATAATCTCGAATACATCGTCTCGAATAATAGATTTAATCTCGAATACATCGTCTCGAATAATAGATATAATCTCGAATACATCGTCTCAAATAATATATATAATCTCGAATAAATCATCTCGAATATTATATATCGAATACATCACTAGCTAGCTAGCTAGCTAATAAAGATCGAATACTAGAGAGTAATCTAGGCGGTGGACAACCAAAGTGAAGGAACCATCACTGGATCATAGCTCAGGTGATCTCCCCATAGAACCTGCCAGGTATTGGAGAACCTGACGTCCATAGCAGCCATGTAGCGATGGACGTGCTCGTCCTCCTCCCTGACACGGCGACATACCACCTCCGGCGGGGCCGGCTCCCTCCGCACCGAAAGTGGCCCACGCGAATGCCACCAAAGGAGATGAGGGTCGATGACGGGACCCGGGGCCGGGTTCCTCACCAAGCGTCGCGCCCCTGAAGGTAGCACCTCCCAGTGCCAGCCCGGCGGAGCCCAGTCCCGGACATGGGTCCTCTGAAGCAGGACGTCGTCGCGAACGGGTCGACGGCGAGGATGCGGGCCGGGCATCGTCGACAACAAATACTATATGCAAATGTAACACTAGTTATGCTATCATTGCATATGTCAAAATTCTATATGCTATTTCATACTAATTAAGCATCTAACACTAAAAACAGAAAAAACAACTTCTATACATCCATTAAAAACAGAAAAACAACATTATATAAAAAAATTCCATACTAATTAAACACTAATTATATCCATCTAACATGCATTCATACATATATACGGTGAAAAAATAATAATCTGAAAAAGCTAAACTAATTAAACATACAAAATATGTATATACTAATTAACTTAATTAAGGAAATGTGCGTGTGTGTGTGTGTTCATGCTTGTGTGTGTGTATGGGCTCGGGGAGGGGCGGCGGCCACCGGGGGCGAGGGATCAGAGAGGGGTTAGAGGGGGAGAGCTCACAGCGGGGCGACGGCGACGGCGAGGCGACGGCCCGGGGCGGCGACACGGGGACGGCGCGACGGGGACGGG
>NW_021208831.1:0-564 GCF_002162155.2 Triticum dicoccoides
GGGAGGAAGGGGAGGATGGGGAGAGGGAGGCATCGGTGGTGTGGTCTGGACGGGGCGGCGCTGGTGTCGGGGCGGCGTCGAGGGCGGCGGGGCGGCGGCGTCGGGAGAGGAGAGGGGAAGGGGATCGCGGGTGAGGGCGAGGGAGAGAGAGGGGATCGATACGAAGTAGGGGCGGCACAATACTAATGGCGCACCACCCCTCGGTGCGCCATAAGTACATACATGCTAATGGCGCACCTCACCCAGGTGCGCCATTAGTATTTTTTTTTACTTCTGCCCGAGCCAACAGATTATCTACCACCAGACCTGATACACATCAAGTCTTCTCTACTAGTTCGACTGGTCAGCAGCTAGCTCTCACACCAGGAGGTCCTGGGTTTGATTCCCAGGCTCCACAAATTTTTTTGTGCATTAAAAATGCTGTTTGATACTTACTTGTGTTTAAATATGTTCAAACTTGTTTAAATCATAACAGTAATATTTTTATATAAGACAGTAATATTTTTTTTTAAAATATCATCAAACAGTAATGCCGGTGGAGCGGGGGAGGGTGCGGGGGGTGCG
>NW_021208832.1:0-1376 GCF_002162155.2 Triticum dicoccoides
GGGGGGGGGGCAGACACCCCATTCTGGATGAATCTCAATGTCATTGTCCTGATCCACAACAACATTGCAATCGGCCCCTTGAAGATACTCGTCATGGATAGCATTTTGAGCTAGGTAATTATGCAACTGTTGTTGGTACATCTGCTCTGCGTTGAGGCCATCCCCATGCAAAGGATGAGGAATGCCATCCTCAGGAGGAGGGTCTTCACCGGCCGGTGGCACCTCCGGCAGGTGAGCATTCCAATCGCTACTGCGGAGTATCGTCACAGCGACAGTCCAACTCTGACGGGCTCCACCTAACTGACGGATAACAAGACTTTTCGGAACCAAGCGCAGATGAATGACTCTAGCCTTAATAAGCACAAATCTTCTATCACCCCTAGGATTATTCCAATCAACCAGAGCCCCAAACTTATCCACTGACTTGTGCATGTAGTATTGTGTCTGATAATGATACGGAAAACCCACATAAAGGATCCAAACTTCAGGGCCAAAGGTAGTGGGACGCATATTCAGGGCAGCATCATGCGGGACAAAAGAAATTACAGTGTGCTCCTCTACTTCATTTTCATCAAGCTCAAAAGTGGTACCAACAACCGTGTCCCTGACTACAGAGTTCACAAAACCAAAGATGCCAACTCCAAGGGGATGATCTGAGATTTCTATTGGGAAGTAGTGAGACTCATGGAGCAAACCTTCGATTATGTTGCGGATGTCAGCCTTCTGGTGGTGAGGGATGAAGCGGTTGGCCTCTGCAATGGCCAAGAAATCATGCCACAAAGTAGGGATGGCGCTGACCACCATATCATCTCTAACCTTCCGATCTGTAGGGCCAAGCTCGATCGTCATCCCCGGCGGGAGATAGGGGATGACATTGAGAGGATAGTTGGCCATTGCTGCGGTGGGTGGAGAAGGAGCAGGGGAGGGCACAGACAGTGAGAGAGCAAAGGAATGCGTATCAGCAGGCTTGGGTCGAGATTTGGTCTCCAAACTCCTCGATGACTGCGCCCCAACCTGAAGCAAGAGGCTTTCTCGTGGCCTGGCAGACCGCACGATTGGCATCGAACGGTATTCCTTTGCCTAGCTGGCCATCTCTTATTACGAGAAGTAGCATTTAATTCGTTCATCTGTATCCCGGAAAAGACTGGATCATTATCCTCTGAAATCTTATTTCCTTGTATTGATCGAACCGAATTGGTAATGATAGGGGTGGAACCAGCAGCTAGGACGGAAACTAAGAAATTACGATCCTTTTGAATCTATTTCATACGATCTACCCCGGCCAATTTACATGAATATTTTAAATGCCCAAGCATACCACAAGAAGCGCAGAGATATTTGGCCGGGCATTGAAAGAACTGATGGGCCGTGGAACC
>NW_021208833.1:0-1104 GCF_002162155.2 Triticum dicoccoides
GATAGTGATGATGAAAATATGCCTGTTATCCCCGAGGGTTATCTTTTTGATATGGAATCTTCTGCCGCTATTTTAGCTTGCAGGGATAGATATGATCTTAAGAGGTTATTAGTTAAATGGAACAAAGAATCACTTAGAGATAAAATGAAACCTGACCCTGCTTTTGCTACTTCACCTATATGTGTTCCTGATAAGGATTATGAATTCTCTGTTGATCCTGATATAATTACTTTGGTTGAATCTGATCCGTTTTATGGCTATGAATCTGAAACTGTTGTGGCACATCTTACTAAGTTAAATGATATAGCTGCCCTGTTCACTAATGATGAGAGATCACGTTACTTTTATATACTCAAAATATTTCCGTTCTCATTAAAGGGTGATGCTAAGATATGGTTTAATTCTCTTGATCCTGGTTGTGTGCGTAGTCCCTAGGATATGATTTATTACTTCTCCGATAAATATTTCCCTGCTCATAAGAAACAAGATGCTTTGAGGGAAATATACAACTTCATGCAAATTAAAGAAGAGAGTCTCCCACAAGCTTGGGGGAGGCTTCTCAAGTTACTTAATGCTTTGCCTGATCATCCTCTTAAGAAACCTGAAATACTTGATATATTTTATAATGGACTAACCGATGCTTCCAGATATTACCTGGATAGTTGTGCTGGTTCTCTTTTCAGGGAAAGAACACCGGATGAAGCTGAAATTCTATTGAATAATATGTTGACAGATGAAAATAATTGGGCACCTCCTGAGTCAGCTCCTGCTCCAAATACTGAGCCTATTCTTAAACCAACTCCGAAGAAGAGAGGTGTTCTATTCCTCAGTCCCGAAGATATGCAAGAGGCAAAGAAATCTATGAAAGAGAAAGGTATTAAAGCTGAAGACGTTAAGAATTTACCTCCTATTGAAGAAATACATGGCCTTAATATACCGCCTGTTGATGAAACATATGATCTCAATTCTTTATTTACTGAAGAACCTCCTGATTCCGATATCCCGACACAGGTAGTAAAGGTAAATTCTCTCTATAGATATAATAAAGCTGAAGTCCCGCCTACTAAAATTGCTAGTCAGTGTTTGGATGAGTTTGATAACTTT
>NW_021208834.1:0-1814 GCF_002162155.2 Triticum dicoccoides
TCGAAGTCCATGGCAGCCCTTACGACACTCATGACCCACTTTTGCGCAGGCGAGGACAGCTGGCTGACTCGTAGCAAAAACACAGCCAGTGAGACAGGCCCCTCCGTGGCCAAGAACAGCTCCGGAAAGATTCGGCGCAACAGACACAAACGCCGAAGCAATGGCGACAACACTGATGACACCACCATTAACGCCGGATTCAGTGGCTCCAAGTCCGGACAGCGAAAGAAGCACTACAAAAGGAACATCGAGGGACCATCCAGCCTGGATCGCGTACTCGATCGTCCGTGCCAGATACATGGTACCCCAGACAAACAAGCCAATCACACCAACAGAGACTGTTGGGTTTTCAAGCAGGCTGGCAAGTTAAATGCCGAAAACAAAGAAAAGGGATTACAAAGTGAGGACGAGGATGAAGAGCCCCGGTAGCCAAACACCAGAGGGCAGAAGAAATTTCCCCTCAAGTCAAAACGGTGAACATGATATACGCTACACACATCCCCAAAAGGGAGCGCAAGCGAGCACTTAGGGACGTCTACGGGGTAGAGCCAGTCGCCCCAAAATTCAATCCGTGGTCATCATTCCCGATCACCTTCGATCGTCAAGATCACCCAGCTAGTATCCGGCATGGTGGTTCAGCCACACTAGTCCTAGACCCAATCATCGACGGATTTCACCTAACACGAGTCCTAATGGACGGTGGTAGCAGCCTCAACCTGCTCCATCAGGATACAGTGCGGAAGATGGGCATTAATCCCTCACGAATCAAACCCACAAAGACTACCTTTAAAGGAGTCATACCAGGCGTTGAGGCCCGCTGCACGGGCTCAATCACGCTGGAGGTGGTCTTCGGTTCCCCGGACAACTTCCGAAGCGAGGAGTTAATCTTCGATATCGTCCCCTTCCGCAGCGGCTACCACGCACTACTTGGACGAACCGCGTTTGCTAGATTCAACGCGGTGCCACACTATGCTTATCTCAAGCTGAAGATGCTCGGTCCGGGCGGCGTCATAACAGTCAACGAAAACACAGAATGCTCCCTCAGGACAAAGGAGCACACCGCCGCCCTAGCAGCAGAGGTACAAAGCGGCCTTCTCAATCAGCATCATAGTCTGGCTGCCGAGCCCCTGGACATCATTAAGAGGGTCCGAACTACACTGCAACAAGACAGCGTGGCTCGTCAAGAGCTCGATTAGCAATTCGGCCTCCATACCAATCCCGATGAGGTAGTGGCATTCATACCACGCGTCCATAACTACGCACTCAAAATTCCATGGGCATCGACGGAAGCACAAGCTATCCCGGGATCCACGATTTGGCCAGACCGATTCCGGACACACATATAACTTTACTATCTCCTTTTCCCTTGTTTCAGGTTTCTCCTATGGGGGCCTCCTTCGACGGCCTGATTACCGATCCCGTCAAAGGACAAACACACCGGATTGGCACAGAGCACATGCGTACGTGGGAAGCCATAGAGGCTAACCATTTTTAGGACCCACGCGTAGTCCGCCTTCGGGTATGGCATGTCAAATAGCCGGTTGCTTATTGCATTATTTTGTACCAATATGCTTGGATGCATTAACCCAAATATAATGGAAACAGTTCATGATCCAAGTTCAAGGCCTCGGGATCCTATCTCTATTCTCCCTCTGTTTTCCTTTATATTACTTATTTCCTAGCAGCCGTACACTCTGGTATGTTTCATATTTGCCAGGGGCTCCCCATCGCTCCACGAGACGACAACAAAGTCCGAACAATCCCTAAAGATTAGTTCGGCACCCCGAATTTAGCATTATATGCATTGGCTCCGA
>NW_021208836.1:0-1313 GCF_002162155.2 Triticum dicoccoides
CACTCTTCCCCCGATTCTTCCTCTCCTCTCCCTCGCTCTCTCTCTCCCGTGTCCGAACGCGTCGGTCGCCGCCGTTCGCCATAGCCGCCGCCACCGGCCTCCCCTCGCCTCCCCGACACGCGCAGGAGCTCCGCCCCCTCGCCCTGAAGTTCCCCGTCAAGCCACAAGACGTCGGACGCCCTGTGGAGCCGCCGTTGCCGTTGTCTTCCACCTCGGGCTCCGACCACCACCGCCGTCGATTCGCCGCACGCAGGACGTCCCCGAGCCCGCTGACGCCTTCGCTGGGTCCGCGGTGAGCTCCGCCACCATTCCCCTCTCTTCTCCCCCTCGTTTTCGCGCCGTAGCGCCGTTCCCCACCACGGCCGAAGCTTCTCGCCGCCGTCCATGTCACCGTCGTCGTCTCGGCCCGCCTCCGCCAAACCAAGCACCCTAGCGTGCTCCCGGTGCCACGAGGGTGCCGCCGAGCCCCTCAGGTGGCCTCCCCGTGCCCCGCAGCCCGTTCCCGCTCGAAGCCGAGCTCCGGCCACCGCCGCGAGCTTTGCTCCGGCGAGCTCCGGCCTCCCCAGCTCCTCCCACCTGCCCCTCCAGGTGCGCGAGAGCCCGGGCTACGCCCCGGTGCTCTCCAACGTCGTCCCCGTGGCCGGTATCGCGGACGCCGCCGCGTCCAGAGGTCGCCGCCGATGACCTCGCCGGCCTGACGGGTGGACCCCGTCGGCCAGGTGATTAGCTTAGTGCTAATCACCGTTAACTAACCCCCCTGACACTGACAGTGGGCCCCAGCGCCACCAACCTTTTAAATTAGAATTAAACTAACTTTGTTTAACCCCCTGTCACTAACGTGTGGCCCCCACACGTCAGGTTTGACCCCAGTCAGCCGCAGTTGACTGCTGACGTCGTGCTGACGTCATGCTGGCGCAATAATATGATTTCTGGATTTAAAATAATTCAGGAAATTCCAGAAATTGATTTAAACTTCAAAAATTCATATCAATTCAACCGTAGCTCAGATTAAAATAATTTATATATGAAAAATTATCAGAAAAATGTAATCTATCCATCTGTACTAGTTTCATGCATGACAAACCAACTTATACATGCTGAATATGAGGAAACACATTATGGCATATATAGGAGCTTAATTTGGAAGTGCATTTGAGCTTTTGGGTTCAAATGGATTTCAAATCAAATGAATACTAGTTGCATTAGCTCAAACAGCATCACATCTTCATTCCATGTTCATGCATCATATTGTTGCATATGTTTGGTATTGATTGCCGGCACCGTTCCTTCTCGATAGGTCCTGCTCCGGAGCT
>NW_021208837.1:0-1242 GCF_002162155.2 Triticum dicoccoides
TTCCAAACCATAATTCATACGGTGTCGTCTCAACGGATTTAGACGGTGCCCTATTTAAAGTGAATGTAGTTGTCTCTAGAGCGTATCCCCAAAATGATAGCGGTAAATCGGTAAGAGACATCATAGACCGCACCATATCCAATAGAGTGCGATTACGACGTTCGGACACACCGTTTCGCTGAGGTGTTCCAGGCGGCGTGAGTTGTGAAACGATTCCACATTTCCTTAAGTGTGTACCAAATTCGTGACTTAAGTATTCTCCTCCACGATCTGATCGTAAGAATTTTATCTTTCGGTCACGTTGATTCTCTACCTCATTCTGAAATTCCTTGAACTTTTCAAAGGTCTCAGACTTGTGTTTCATTAACTAGACATACCCATATCTACTCAAGTCATCAGTGAGAGTGAGAACATAACGATATCCTCCGCGAGCCTCAACGTTCATTGGACCGCACACATCGGTATGTATGATTTCCAACAAGTTGGTTGCTCGCTCCATTGTTCCGGAGAACGGAGTCTTGGTCATTTTGCCCAAAAGGCATGGTTCGCACGTGTCAAACGATTCATAATCAAGAGACTCTAAAAGTCCATCGGCATGGAGCTTCTTCATGCGCTTGACACCAATGTGACCAAGGCGGCAGTGCCACAAGTATGTGGGACTATCGTTATCAACTTTAAATCTTTTGGCATCTACACTATGAACATGTGTAATATTACGCTCGAGATTCATTAAGAATAAACCATTGACCATCGGAGCATGACCATAAAACATATCTCTCATATAAATCGAACAACCATTATTATCTGACTTAAATGAGTAGCCATCTCGTATTAAACGAGATCCAGATACAATGTTCATGCTCAAACTTGGCACTAAATAACAATTATTAAGGTTCAAAACTAATCCCGTAGGTAAATGTAGAGGCAGCGTGCCGACGGCGATCACATCGACTCTGGAACCATTCCCGACGCGCATAGTCACCTCGTCCTTCGCCAGTCTCCGTTTATTCCGCAGCTCCTGCTGTGAGTTACAAATATGAGCAACGGCACCGGTATCAAATACCCAGGAGTTACTACGAGTACTGGTAAGGTACACATCAATCACATGTATATCAAATATACCTTTGGTGTTGCCGGCCTTCTTATCCGCTAAGTATTTGGGGCAGTTCCGCTTCCAGTGACCCTTCCCCTTGCAATAAAAGCACTCAGTCTCAGGCTTAGGTCCATTCTTTGACTTCTTCC
>NW_021208838.1:0-2317 GCF_002162155.2 Triticum dicoccoides
GCAGGGCAAGTGTACCTTATTTGGATCACTGTTGTGGTCGAGTGGAGGAATCCTTCTGGCTCCGCGTGGGTTGTCCTTGTTTCCGGTGACGGCTGCCATCCATCTTTCCAGAGTGACATCGTCGACTGCTTCTGGATGGACTCTAGTCTCGTCTTCGGTCCCACAGTACAACCACATGCAGTGGCTCCGGAACTGGAGGGGCTGGATGCGACGCCTGAGGAAGACCTCCAGGAGATCCATGCCCGTCACTCCCTCCCGAACCAACTGCACCACGCGCTCCATCAACATCTTCACATCAGCTTTCTCCTCCGGGATCAACTTCAGAGAGGAGGGCTTGTTCACTCGGTCCATGGTAAACTGTGGGAGTCCACTCGACTGTCCCGGCGTCGACTGGTCCCGGCAGTAGAACCAGGTCGACTGCCAGCCTCTGACTGACTCGGGAAAGGTCATGGGCGGAAAGGTGCTCTTGTTCCTCACTTGGATGCCCAAACCCCCACACATTTGGACGACTCGGGTCTTTTCGTCGCCTGGACTCGCCTTCTTCACGGTCTGAGAGCGACACGTGAATATATGCTTGAACAAACCCCAGTGCGGTCGACAGCCCAAGAAACCCTCACACATGGACACGAACGCAGCAAGATAGGCAATGGAGTTTGGGGTAAAATGGTGGAGCTGCGCTCCGAAGAAATTCAAGAAGCCACAAAAGAAAACACTCGGCGGCAAGGAAAACCCACGATCCACATGGGTGGCCAAAAGCACACACTCACCCTCTTCTGGCTGAGGCTGCCACTCCTTCCCCGGAAGCCTCGCAGCTCCGTGGGGGATCAAGCCCTCGTTGGCCATGTCGAGAATGTCATTCTCAGTGATGGTCGACTGGATCCAGTCTCCTTGGACCCAGCCTTTCGGCAGGCGGGATCTGGACGAGGACCCTCCGCGGCTGGTGGATCTCCCCTTCGCCTTCTCCGACGCCGACGCCTTCTTTGCACGCTCCAGCGCCGCCGTCTTCTCCTTGGCCATGGTCGCCGGCGAGATGCGCGAAGGGAAGTGGTGCGGGGGCGAGAGCGAGCACACTGAGCAGGGAGGAAGGAAGCAGAGAGAGGGGGAGAATGCTAAGGCGCAGCACAGAAATCCTCGCCGGGCACATTTATAAGGTCCCTTCCGAGTGGATGACAGGTGGGCCCGGTCGATCTAATCATATCTGGAACAGTTATGCAGACGGGATACGTGGCGAAAAAGGCGGCGCGGAGATCGAGGCGTCCATGCCCCGTCCCATCCGAACGCCGCGGTCCACCCCGCTTCGCGCGCGCCCCAAAATTTCGCATCCCGCGGAATCCGCGAGCAACAAATCAGTCTGTCAGGCGCGGTGTTTCCGGCGATCCGTCGCTCGGAGATCGTCAAAGCCTGAAAGATCACTCGACGCAAAAACAGAATGGATCAAGTCGACTGAAGGCAAGTTGTTTCCTGTCGACAAAGGGATCCTTTGGTCCAGAACAGCGCACAACCGGAGCGCAAAGGTTAATCGGAAACGACATCAACTCCTTCTTCACTCGAAGCCTCAATTCATTCGGGGGCTAATGATGGGGTTATGTACCTAGGGTAGGGTCATGGACCTGATCCAAGTAACTTACCCTAGGACATCCTTAGAAGAGGTCGCCTTCCAGTCGACCAACGAGGATTCACTCGACTGGCCTGAAGGACTCGACCACGAAGACCCACTCGACCACCAGGAGGTCAAGAGGCACTCTGCACTGCAACGGCCTGTAATCAAGTAGACTTTATGATAGTAAAGGCCTTTATGTGGGGCGTTACCAGTAACGCCCCAGACTTAACTCACCTTAAACCCTCTCCTACGTGGGCTGGCTGGGGTCCTGGCGCACTCTATATAAGCCACCCCCCTCCACAGGCAGAAGGGTGGGGCACCTTGTAGTTCATACACTCATAATTCACTCGACCGCCTCCGGGCTCCGAGACGTAGGGCTATTACTTCTTCCGAGAAGGGCCTGAACTCGTACATCCTTTGTGCTTACAACCTCTCCATAGCTAGGACCTTGCCTCTCCATACCTACCCCCCACTCTACTGTCAGGCTTAGAACCACGACACACAGAGACTTGACCGTCTGAGGTCGGGTCGCTACATACTGATACCGAACCATTTCAGGTTGTTTTAAGAATGTTGAGTTCCTGTTCGATGTGATCGAGATACTGTTGGTTTATGCAGTATTTCAAAAAAATTCCTACGATCACGCAAGATCTATCTAGGAGATGCATAGCAACGAGAGAGGGAGAGTATGTCAGTGTACCCTCGTAGACCGAAAGC
>NW_021208839.1:0-1064 GCF_002162155.2 Triticum dicoccoides
CCTTTGGATCGACAAAACCTTCTGGTTGCATCATATACAACTCTTCTTCCAGAAATCCATTCAGGAATGCAGTTTTGACATCCATTTGCCAAATTTCATAATCATAAAATGCGGCAATTGCTAACATGATTCGGACGGACTTAAGCATCGCTACGGGTGAGAAGGTCTCATCGTAGTCAATTCCTTGAACTTGCCGAAAACCTTTTGCGACAAGTCGAGCTTTGTAGACAGTAACATTACCATCAGCGTCAGTCTTCTTCTTAAAGATCCATCTATTCTCAATTGCTTGCCGATCATCGGGCAAGTCAACCAAAGTCCATACTTTGTTCTCATACATGGATCCCATCTCAGATTTCATGGCTTCAAGCCACTTTGCGGAATCTGGGCTCACCATCGCTTCTTCATAGTTCATAGGTTCATCATGATCTAGTAGCATGACCTCCAGAACAGGATTACCGTACCACTCTGGTGCGGATCTTACTCTGGTTGATCTACGAGGTTCAGCAGTATCTTGATCTGAAGTTTCATGATCATTATCATTGGCTTCCTCACTAACTGGTGTAGGTGTCACTGAAACAGTTTTCTGTGATGAACTACTTTCGAGTAAGGGAGCGGGTACAGTTACCTCGTCAAGTTCTACTTTCCTCCCACTCACTTCTTTTGAGAGAAACTCCTTCTCTAGAAATGATCCATTCTTAGCAACGAATGTCTTGCCTTCGGATCTGTGATAGAAGGTGTACCCAACAGTTTCCTTTGGGTATCCTATGAAGACACATTTCTCCGATTTGGGTTCGAGCTTATCAGGTTGAAGCTTTTTCACATAAGCATCGCAGCCCCAAACTTTAAGAAACGACAACTTTGGTTTCTTGCCAAACCACAGTTCATAAGGCGTCGTCTCAACGGATTTTGATGGTGCCCTATTTAACGTGAATGCGGCCGTCTCTAAAGCATATCCCCAAAAAGATAGCGGTAAATCAGTAAGAGACATCATAGATCGCACCATATCTAGTAAAGTACGATTACGACGTTCGGACACACCATTACGCTGTGGTGTTCCGGGTGGC
>NW_021208840.1:0-749 GCF_002162155.2 Triticum dicoccoides
CTGGGCCCCACCTGTCATTGACTCAGGGGAGTCAACCAGGGCCCACCCGTGGTCAAAGTCAAAGCCAGCGACGCCGGCGTTTAGCCGCCGGCGAGCCCGACGCGGCGGCGGGAGTGGTTTTGGCCATTTCGGCCACCAAATGGGCCGCGGAGACCACCGGAGTGGAGCTGAGGACAAACCGCAGCTCTTGGCGGAGTCCGTTGGGGTCGGGGTGGCCGGAGTTGGCGCCGGCGACGACTTTGGCGGCCACCGGGGCTCGGTCGAAGATGAACTTGGCGCTAGAGGGGTCGGTGAGGCTCGTGGAGTAGCTAGCTAGGTGTTGCGGGACTCGGTGAGTAAGATGGACACCATCTTGTGGCCGGAGTGTGGCCGGAAGCACGTCGGCGACGAGATCCGCGGCGGTGCGGGCGTGTGATCCTCGTGCGGTGGCTACACGGCTCAGGAATGAGAGAGAGAGTCGGAGGAGTAGCTAGGCTCACAGCGCTCCCGTAGAGGCCACCGGCGAGGTCGGGGACGAGCTGAGGCGGCGACGGCGTTGAAGGGGATCTCCGGCGACGGTGAGCTCGGGCGAGGTTGGTGCGGTGGTCTCCGGCCGCACGAGCACACGGGGCTCGGCTAGCTCGATGAAGTGGACGGCGGCGGAGCTCCTGGACACGGTGGCACGGCGTGGGGTGGACGGAAGGCGTGGCTACGGCGAGGGGGTGGCGGCGATGGCGTCGGCCATGGCTGGAGCGTGCGAGGGGGAGGAG